>NW_022164566.1:0-2042 GCF_008728515.1 Papio anubis
AAAACGAAGGTGAAGACTGTGCAGTTGGTAAGCCAGTAAGCCGATAAGTCAGTAGGTCAGTAGGTCATCGGTGCCCACTTGGGATCTCCAAGTTCGAGGGAATTGTTCAGGGTAGGGTTTTATCTCGGGACAACAGTTATCAGCATAACAGAAGCAGTATCTAAAAGCATTCAAACAGCTGCTTAAAGCCACTGGAGCCTCGGTTTTGCAGGCTCAATTAAGGGACCTAATGCAAATTGTATCACTTAACCCATGATTCCCGAAAGAAGGTAACCTAGACGTAGAGGTTTGGGAAGAATTGGGAGGAATTTTTTTTTTTTTTTTTTTTTTTGAGACAGAGTTTCACTCTGTCACCCAGGCTGGAGTGCAGTGGCGTGATCTCGGCTCACTGCAAGCTCCGTCTCCTGGGTTCACGCCATTCTCTTCCCTCAGCTCCCTGAGTCGCTGGGACTACAAGCACCCGCCACCAGGCCTGGCTAATTTTTTTTGTATTTTTAGTAGAGAGGGGGTTTCACCATGTTATCCAGGATGATCTCAATCTCCTGACCTCATATGCAAGAGCAACAGGTCCCAGTATAATCTTTAATGCTATGGGCTTTAGTGAGGGCGATTCTGGTCCTATTATACACAAAAGAGCCTAAAAAGGGGAAGGAGAGAGAACCATCACCTACTTTACCACCCCTGAGTGCCTGAGGTTTTTTATTTTTTCTTTTGTTTTCCAAATGTGTTAAGCTCCCAGGAGGGCTTGTCATAAGAAGTCCCATCCATCATGGTCTTTTGCCACCCCAAGTCTTGTTGGTTCGATAGGACTGTGGCAAGAAGAGTCTTTTGCTATCCTAAGCCTGTTCCTGAGAGTACATATTTTATTTTGTTGGGGTGGGGGAAAAGATCACTGGGATTGGTTTTTCACTGAAGAGGCTGTTGGATTGAGTCACTTAGAATCAATACATCACTGGAAATTCTAATAGTCCATGGCCAGAAGATGGATTCTTTAAATTGAGACTTCTAAGTTAAAAAATATTTTAGAGCTCTCTTATTCCAAGTGGTTGATCAGAGGATTGAATTTCAAATAAAGACACCTAATAGTGTTATGGCTAGCTTTAAAATTTCTTTTGACTAAATTGCAGAGCAAAAATCTGACCTAAAACAAAGTTAAGCTTTTTTTTGTAAGCTCAAACTGCTTGCCTTAGATCCTCTGAGAAAATAAGAATAAAAGCCACTTTACCTTGTCATCGAATAGTTAAAAATTTTATGCTTTTACTGCTGCATCCTGGATTTAATTTCTGATGAGGGGACCAGCCTTATTTGTTTTGATGTTTGTGTGATTTTTGAGTTTTTGAATTGCTCCTTCACATCTTTGGAGATGCCTCATACATGCTTGGCTAAGCCATAATGTTGGTTAAGGCTTATTAGTTTCATTTGGGGGGATACTTTTGGTTAAAAAAAAAAAAAATCAAAAGCCAGAAACATCAGCTGTTTGTCCTACCTTAAATCTGACAATAAGAAATCTGAAGCCGGGCACAGTGGCTCACGCCTGTAATCCCAGCACTTTGGGAGGCTGAGGCGGGCGAATCACGAGGTCAGGAGATCGAAACCATCCTGGGTAACACGGTGAAACCCCTTCTCTACTAAAAATACAAACAATTAGCTGGGCTTGGTGGCGGGCGCCTGTAGTCCCAGCTACTCCGGAGGCTGAGGCAGGAGAATGGTGTGAACTCGGGAGGCAGAGGCTGCAGTGAGCTGAGTTTGCACCACTGCACTCCGGCCTGGGTGATAGAGCGAGACTCCGTCTTAAAAAAAAAAAAATAAATAAAAAGAAAGAAAATCTGAAAGTGTTAGAGTAGGTAGCTGGTCAGATGTGTGCAGGGCAGGAGAGATCCTTCCACTCCCCCATACTAGAGATGGCAAGTGAACATCACCAGGTGATGGTCAAGTCAGGTGGTTGTTAACTGTCTCTCTCTAAAGTAGTAATTGGTTGCAGGTAGTGCCAGGGAAATACAGTCTTACAATAGATAGAAAACACCTGCAACAGGTGATCAGCA
>NW_022164567.1:0-2042 GCF_008728515.1 Papio anubis
AGATGCACAAATCTCCTCCCCACTGCTTTTCACCACAACCTCTACTGTAATTGAGAGTGCCCTTAGGTTTAATTTTCTCAATGCTCTGTTCCAAATGAAGTCACTTCCTTTGGGAATGTATTAGGATATCTACTCTATTTCATATAGAATAGATATAAAATACATTCTATGTTCCTAAAATGCTTTCCTAATACAGTGCCTTTCCTTCCAGGCAAACTCTGTAAGTCAGGGCTCTGGAGCTGGGTGTAACTGTGGCAAGCTTCTATCTGAGTGGCACCTCAATTCTAGGAACTGAGCACTGAGTGGAGGGTGTGGCCAGCAGCCTGCTGTCCTATTGGCTTGCCTCTCCTGGAGTGGAGTCATTCCCTCACGAGCCAGGTAAAAGGTTATTAGGGCCCCAGTAGTCTTAGCATACCACACCCAAGGCAGACTCTCCACTCCACAAGTGGGAGTTGGGCAGAAGAAGGGTGCTCTCACTTCTCAACTGCACTTGTCTGGAGCACAGTCTCAGCAACAGGCAGCTGGGGGCAGGATGAGGGATTCTGAATTCCTGCCCTTCCTAGAAATAAATCCCTCTGATACAGAGCTGTGGGGAGAGGGAGGCCTGTGCTCTGGGCTGTAGCAGTCTAGAGTGGAGTCTATGCCTCACTGACCTCACTGAGATGGCATGCAGGAGAGAGGGAGGGCATAATCTTGGTTCAAATACCACAGACTCTTCCTTTTCTTGTCAATTTTCAGATATTTTCTTGAACAGATATCTCATTGCTGTTTGTCCTTAAGAGGCCTTTCAGAGGCTTAAATTTTTTAAAAATCTGTTGCATTGGAGAGTGGATCCCATAGTGATTATCTCACAATGAAGCAATGACAGATTAATTTGTCTCTATTAATTTTGTAGACTTCCAATATTTCCTTATTGGGCAGGTGTCACTAATATTATAAGAAAAGTATGTGTTAATTTTTATTTTTTTTAAAACATAAAAGAATATGACTCGCTTTACTTTTTCTTCACTTGGATTTTGGAAGTCCTGTACCTGCTCCCACAACCAGTAGCCTCGCTGAAAGATCGCTGGGTATTGACATCAATGAGGCACTGTTGCAGTTGAAATATTCTCTTGTACTTGAGAATTCACCCGAAAAAGTATTGACCAATCCCTACTTATGTTACATGTATATGGAGGTTTCATTTTGGACCAAGACTTAACTCATAAAGTAGACCTCTTTTAAATGAATACTGATATCTTTTTTCAACAACGACAATGGCAGATCACTTGGTTACTCCTCTCCTCCCTTGACAGGAATTTCTATATTCTAGGGAGATCTATAGGATGCCTCAATAAACCCTGCTTAGGTCTATAACTTCCTGCATGAGGTGTGACACACTTTTCCAACTACTGGTTCATACAAAAGACAAGGAGTTTCAACTTTTTCACCCTTACTTAGGAATTGGCAAGCACAGAATATTAGAAGTTGTGCTTTGGAAGTACAGGGACCATGCCAGACGTTCAGCCAAGTATTCACATGGAGTTACCAAGGGGGTGACAAATAATTGTAGCTATGTGGCCAGTTTTTCAGGAAGTGAGTTGGAAAGTTCGTGAGTATATAATGATGAAAACTAAGCTACAATGTTTCTTGCCTAATTTGTGAGACTTATATTTCTTAGTCAAAGAGTAAAGATCCCATTCCATAATTCTATGTTAAGTGCAAACGGTGCTATCAACGTACTGGCTTATTGAATTTCACTGAGCATAATTACCCCCAAAATGATTTCAACAAATAATATTCTTGTCTTGCCTCTAAGGAGTACTTGAAAAAGAATCCACAAAGGACTGCTTTTATTAGTTAACATTGTTTAGTCATATTGGGGAATTATTTTTCTTTAGGAGAATTAAAATATTTTATCTTTCTTTTTGTTGAAGTCAGTTTCAGAAAATTCTTTTCTCCTTTTCGTAATTATAGTTTACTTTTGAACAACACAGGTTTGAATTGCATGGGTCGTCTTATGGGTTGATTTTTAAAAATAAATACATTTGAAATTTTTTGGA
>NW_022164568.1:0-2042 GCF_008728515.1 Papio anubis
GACTATGACGACTGGGAGAGCGGGCTGAATGCGATGGAGTGTGCTTTACATTTGGAAAAAAATGTGAATCAGTCACTACTGGAACGGCACAAACTGGCCACTGACAAAAATGACCCCCATTTGTGTGACTTCATTGAGACACATTACCTGAACGAGCAGGTGAAAGCCATCAAAGAATTGGGTGACTACGTGACCAACTTGCGCAAGATGGGAGCACCCGACTCTGGCTTGGCAGATTATCTGTTTGACAAGCACACCCTGGGAGACAGTGATAATGAAAGCTAAGCCTCAGGCTAATTTCTCCATAGCCATGGGGTGACTTCCCTGGTCACCCAGGTAGTGCATGCATGTTGGGGTTTCCTTTACCTTTTCTATAAGTTGTACCAAAACATCCACTTAAGTTCTTTGATTTGTACCATTCCTTCAAATTAAGAAATTTGGTACCCCCAAAAAATAAATAAATAAATAAAAATAAAGTTGTTTTTATTTAAATTGGAACAGAATTAATCACGCTAATAAATGTTTCTGCTCTGATTTAAACCGTAGATTAGGACACCAATTCTGAGATAGCATTGATTGTTTATAATAGTTTATCTATCAACCTTTTTGCTTTGATAAAACAGAGGAATAAATAAACTCCTATAAAAATGATGGGTCACTAGAGAGTGGTTTTCAACAGAATGGGGAGTACATCAGAATCTCTTAAGACGTGAGTGGAGTCATGTACAGTGTATAGTTTAGGGGGAAAAAAATGATGGTTCTGCTGCACTCATTGAGCTGGACATGTCTCTGCATTTATTTATTGGCTTAAATCAAGGCTATCCTTTTAAAAAAATCTAATGATTATCCTTTTAAAATGAACTGAAACACTTGATTTTTGGAGGGAGGGGATCTTCAACCTTCTGTATGGTTCCTTATTTTTTCACTTTGGATAAGATTTAACGAGTACTAATAGTGATAATGAATGGAAGTGCTTTCCTAAATCACTTTCTTTTTAGAAGTAAAACATTATTCAAAAGAAAGCTTAATGTTATTTAAATGATTCTTAAAAACTAACAATTATTTAAGAGAAATTAAGAAATTTAAGTTTTTTCATTTGCTTATTTAACATTAGGTGGAAAGGGAGGAAAGGAAGGAAAAAAGGAAATAACTTACCAAAACTATTTTAAGAAAAGTTAGAAAACCTGAATAGCTGTATAAATGTTAAATCAAATAAAACAAAAATAAAATATTTTTACACACGCACACAAAAACAGAAAAATACCAGGCTCAGATTTTTTTTTTAGAAAATGAGTTCTACTGAACAGTTAAGGAACAATTAATTCTAATCTATACTATAAACTATACTAGAGTATAGAAAAGTAACATAATTCCCATCTTGTTTCAGAAACTCAGCATAACCTTGATAATAAATTTTGACAAAGACATTATAAGAGAGGAAAATTATGAGACTAACAAATAATTACAGATGAAAAAGGTGCTAAAGAAAGTATTAGTAAACCAAATATGGCAACGTACAAAAATCATAATAACTCATGACCTAATGAGTCATATTTTGGGAATGCAACATTGATTTAACACTAAAAATTAATCAGATTAAAAAAGAAAAGCCATATAATCACCTCAACCTATTTTTAAAAATTAGACAAAATTCAACACCTGTTAAATATTGTTAGTTAAACCCTGGCAAATTAGAAATACAAAAGAATTTCTTAACATGAAAGAGAATAACTACAAATAACAAAGCAATCCTACCATTACATTGCAAAGGGTGAAATTATTTCTTTCAAACTTAGGGAGAAGAGTTCTTGCTTTTCTCAATTTTATTAACATTGAATTAGAGGCATAGGCAGTACAGTGAGGCAAGGACAATAAATAAAAGAAGCCAGACATGGAAAAAAAAGAAATAGAAAGTCATTATGTAGAGATGACATGGTTTTGTACATAGAAATAAAAAATAATCAAAAGACATTATAAGAATTAATGAGAGGTTAGCAATATGGTGAGACATATAACTTAATACTATTTCTTTTTTTTTTTTT
>NW_022164569.1:0-2042 GCF_008728515.1 Papio anubis
CTTCTGTGCCTGGCTTATTTCACTTTACATAATAACCTTCAATTTTAGCCATGTTTCTGCAAATGACAGGACTTCGCTCTTTTTTATGGATAAATAATATGTACCACATTTGCTTTATTCACTCATCTGTTGATAAACATTTTGGTTGATTCCATATCTTGGCTACTGTGAATAGTTCTGTGATAAATATAGGCATGCAGATATGTCTTCAATATATTGATTTTCTTTCTTTT
Source organism: Papio anubis (assembly GCF_008728515.1). Classification (NCBI taxonomy): domain Eukaryota; kingdom Metazoa; phylum Chordata; class Mammalia; order Primates; family Cercopithecidae; genus Papio; species Papio anubis. Next base: position 234 of record NW_022164569.1, read on the forward strand.
GGATGTATACCTAGCAGTAGGATTACTGAATCATTTTATAGTTCTATTTTTAATTTTTTGAGGAACCTCCATACTGTTTTCCATAATGGCTGTACTACTTTTACATTCCCCCCAATAGTGTATAAATCTTCCTCCTTAGCCATATCCTTACCAGCATTTGTTATTTTTTTGTTTGCAATTCCTGTTGGGATGAGATAATATTTCATTGTGATTTTGATTTTCATTGCCTTGATGATTAGTGATGTTGAGCATTTTTGCATATGCCTATTGGCTCTTTGTATATATTATTTTGAGAATTGTCTATTCACATCTTTGGCCCATTTTTATTTATTTTGTTTTATTTTTTATTATACTTTAAGTTCTAGGGTACATGTGCACAACGTGCAGGTCTGTTACATATGTATACTTGTGCCATGTTGGTGTGCTGCAGCCATCAACTCGTCATTTACATCAGGTATAAATCCCAATGCCATCCCCCCCCGCCCCCTCCCCATAATAGGCCCCGGTGTGTGATGTTCCCCTTTCAGAGTCCGAGTGATCTCATTGCTCGATTCCCATCTGTGAGTGAGAACATGCAGTGTTTGGTTTTCTGTTCTTGCGATAGTTTGCTGAGAATGATGGTTTCCAGCTGCATCCATGTCCCTACAAAGGACATTAACTCATCCTTTTTTATGGCTGCATAGTATTCCATGGTGTATATGTGCCACATTTTCTTAATCCAGTCTGTCACTGTGGACATTTGAGTTGATTCCAAGTCTTTGCTATTGTGAATAGTGCCACAATGAACATACGTGTGCATGTCTGTTTATAGCAGCATGATTTATAATCCTTTGGGTATATACCCAGTAATGGGATGACTGGGTCATATGGTATTTCTAGTTCTAGATCCTTGAGGAATCGCCATACTGTTTTCCACAATGGTTGAACCAGTTTACAATCCCACCGACAGTGTAAAAGTGTTCCTATTTCTCCACATCCTCTCCAGCACCTGTTGTTTCCTGACTTTTTAATGATTGCCATTCTAACTGGTGTGAGATGGTATCTCATTGTGGTTTTGGTTTGTATTTCTCTAATGGCTTTGGCCCATTTTTAAATTGGATTATTTGGTCTTTATCTGTTGAGTTCCTTATGTATTCTGTTTATTAATCTCTTGTTGATTAGATAGTTTGCAAATATTTTATCTTATTCTGTAGGTTGTCTCTTCACTTTGTCAATTGTTTCATTTTCTGTGTAAAAGCATTTCTGCCTAATGTAATCCCATTTGCCTATTTTTGCTTTCATTGGAAAATTCTTATTTCTTTGGAGTCTTACAAAATCTTTGCCCACACCAATGTCCCGAAGTCTTTTCTCAATATTTTCTACTAGTAGTTTTACAGTTTCATGTCTTATGTTTAAGCTTTTAATCCATTTTGAGTGGATTTTTGTACATCAAAAGATCGTGTTTTGTTCACTGATATATTCCACGTGTGTGGAAAGGCATCTGGCCCAGGATAGGCATTCAATAAACATCTTTTGAAGGAATGAATAAATGAAAATTTTCCTACTTAACACTTGCCTGAGTTTTGCTATAATTCTATGACACAGCCCTGAATCCAATTTATTTTTTTACATTTTTAAACTAGAAAATATAGATTTATATGAAGAATTTTACCACAAAGTTAGAGAGGAAATAGGGAGTTAAATATATTTTTTAAAATATAACTCTATTGTTCTTTTATTCCCATTATAAAGAAATTTAAGCAATATAATATATGAAGAAGAGAGTTATAAAAGGTAAACTCAAAATCATAACATCCAGCTCTAAGCCTT
>NW_022164570.1:0-2041 GCF_008728515.1 Papio anubis
TTCCTGTGCCTCAGTTATCTCCCAGTCAAATAAGCTAAATGGCAAATGGACTGTGGGTTTTCATGCTATCTGTGAATAAATTGTAAATTTTTCACAGTCATCGAACCTAATACTTGGCACAGTGGAGGTGTTCACACAAACAGCATTTATTATTATTCACTTCCATGAGAGAGCACCTTTAGGTCAGATCCCTGTGGACAAGCTGCTGCCAGGTACATTTTCTGTCTTCTGTTTCTGCTTCTGGGGACATTAGACTACCTATGGAGTGTCCTAAGCCTCGCAAGGCAGTTGGCTGATGGCCTACAAAGCTTGCCTTTCTGTCCTCTCCACTCTGAGTGTCAGGTGAAGAAAGCTCTGTCCTTGACCAGATGAGGTTCTGAGGGCTGAGCCCTGGCTAGTGAGCAGCTCCAGGAGACACAGTCCTCAGACAGCTGGTGAATCCTTAGTCCCAGTAAGCCCAGCCACAACCCAGAATTGACACAAGCTCTTCAGCTTTATCTGGAGTAAGGATTTAGGAACGGGGTCTGGGGTTGAGGCTTCTTGGGCTGAGCTTCTCTGAGAGTATCTCTGGGGGCCTCTTAGGCAAAGCCCTGCTCAGTTCTCCAGGGTCTTTCTCAGGGTCAAGTTTATGAAGAAGGCATGAGGTACTTGGCTGAGACTGATCTCCTCCTGCTGAGCACCCCCCACCCCATCAGACTGTCCTTCCTGTGCAGCAAGTGTCTGCAGGGTCTGGAGGCAGGAAAGGAATTCTGATCTGTTGTAGTTTGTCTCCTCTGTGTGTGTCCTGCACTAAATGCTGAAGCCCCAACATGGGACATAACGCAGAGAGGGATATAGGCACGGTGTAGGCCTGACCGTCCTGTGTGTGCAAAGTAGAAGTGACCCCCACGCCCCAACACCCAGGGATCATGTGGAACCACTCACCATATAAGGTGAAATGTCCAGTTACTCCTTCAGTCCCGTCACCTCGCTTTATGATTTGTACGGTGTAGGATCCTGCGTCCTTCTGGTTCACACTCTGGATCAGCAGGGATGCATTGGAATATACTCTTTCTCGTCCACTGTATGCAGACCCAAATATAATTCTTTCAGTGTCTATTGTATATGCTGTAATGTAATGGTGGAGGTCCATTATTTGCCCTTTGTACCAGATGTAGGCAGCAGGATTCTGGGGCAAATTGTGTACAAGTAGAAGAACATCGTTCCCCTCGGAAATATTGGTTGGCTGAGCTTCAATTGTGACTTGGGCAGTGGTGGGCGAGTTCCAGAAGATTAAAAGTGATGCTAGTAGGTGGAGAGAGCATCAGCCAATATTGAGACCTATGTATTGGGGTGAAAAGATGGGGCCATGTATCCTGAGAAGATCTCTTCAATCATCAGCCTTGAAGACACACACACACACACACAAAATCCACACATACCTCTTTTGTGTGTGTGTGTGATTGTGTGTTTGTGTCCTACTGTCCTACTGTCCTACTGGGTGAAGGTCAGCGGCGTGACCCCCATTCCTTCAACACTTCTGACCTCGGTATTTTTCTGTTTGGAATTCTCTTCCCCAGAGGTCTGCACGGCTCCCTCCACACTGCCCTCAGGTCCTGCTCACATCAGGGCATCCTTAGACTTCTTTCCTGACACCTCCTTCAGAGACTCTGGATCTTCCCTTTCTGACCTTTCCCTGCTCTGCTCCCTCCGGAGCTCCTGTCAACACCTGACCTCACATTCTAGATCTCTTTGCATGTCTGTCTTCCTCCCCATGAGAGCATGAGCTCCCTGAGGACAGGGACTTTTATGATCTTGGTTGCACCCCAGTGCCTGGGACAGGCTGCAGACTCTTGCAGATGTGACGGTTCCAAGGGCCCTCCATGCCAGGGCTATTTTATTTTCTTTCCTCAATTGTTGAGGTTTTTGCTGAGGACAATGTTTCATGCCCTGCTTACATTTTCATTTGAAGTGCAATCTGATAATAGTTATTATTATCATTTTTCAAAATGTGGTGTCCAGTGATGATTAACCAGGAAACAAGAACACTTGAGATTTTCCT
>NW_022164571.1:0-2040 GCF_008728515.1 Papio anubis
GGGGGACCGCCTCCCGGGGCCCCTTTAGGCACTGAGGCACCCAGACTGGTTCTCCCCCAGAGACTTGGAAGGTGGGGAACGAGGGGACTGTTTTTGGGGAGGTGGCTCTTTCGCCTGCTGTTGACTGATCACTGCAGCACTCTGTGGGTCTGGGCTTCGCACAGCTGTCCCCAGGATGGATCGCCCGTGCTGCCCTCGCCCACTGCGATTCTGGGACCCTGGACGGCTGCTTGTGGCCTTGACAGATTATAAAAGAAACAGCCCCAGTCGGGCGCGGTGGCTCAAGCCTGTAATCCTAGCACTTTGGGAGGCCGAGGCACGAGGTCAGGAGATCGAGACCATCCTGGATAACACGGTGAAACCCTGTCTCTACTAAAAAATACAAAAAACTAGCCGGGCGAGGTGGCAGGTGCCTGTAGTCCCAGCTACTCGGGAGGCTGAGGCAGGAGAATGGTGTAAACCCGGGAGGCGGAGTTTGCAGTGAGCCGAGATCGTGCCACTGCACTCCAGCCTGGGCGACAGAGCAGACTCCATCTCAAAAAAAAGAAAGAAACAGCCCCCAAATAAGACCACCCCGACCAGCAGTTCCCGCCTGCCACTGTCACGCCTGCCCGGGTCTTCTTCTGCGCAGGGCTGTCTGCTGGCTTCTGGCGGGAGAAGAGGGGGAGCCCTGTGGAGGGGACAGGTACATTTCTGGTGATCAGCCCCACTGGGAAACCGGGCAGCGTCCCCGCGCCCCTCGCCACTTTTCCGCTTTTGTCTCTCCCAGAAGCGTCCTTTTTTTGTGCCAAGTGTCTACTTAAGAGGGTTGGCGCCAGAAACCCCCATGGTGAGTGCTGGGGCCCGGCCGTGCCCTGGGGGAGCAGATGGTGCCACTCCTGGCGGGGCCAGTGTATCCACTGCCAGCAGCGGACCCCTCTAGGGGGCCTAGACTTGTGGCATCTCTGAGGGCCCAGATCGCACAAGGGGACCTGGACCTGGCACAAGGGTGGAATCGCCCAGCATGCAGGCTGGGGTGCTTAGTATTAGCCCTTCCAGGGGAGGGGGCTGTGCCAAGCATCCCAGAGCCAGGTTGAGGCCACCAAACCGTTTGGCCTGGGTCCTCTGGGTCTGAGTGCCTGATCCCTTGACCCCTCAAAAAAGCAGAGGTGGGTGTTACAGGCCTGGGGTAGGGGTGTCTGCCCCAGTAGAGTCCCAGGCAGTGGTTCTCGCACCAGTGTGACACCCTCAGGTCGGGGAACGGGCAGCCGACCCCCACCCGTGTCATGTGTGGGACCACGTGTGGGTGTATGTTTTTACCTTGGTGAATCTCACCTGCCAATGCTTTCTCGTGAGTGCTGACCACCTTCTCTGACCATGTCACGCCCAGGCGGCAGCAGCCCCTGGCCACCGCAAGACCCATGCCCTGGGTCCCCCGGCTCCCCTAGAGGGGCATTCCCTTGCCAATGTCCCCAGTGGTGGCAGCAGATCCTGCGGCTGGCCTGGCAGATGGGACCCAGTGATACTTGTATATTACACTGTCCTGATTTCAGATAATTTCAACCTTATTTAAAAAAGAATATTCTATACAATGCTGTTTTTAAACCTTTTACTGTTTGAAATGTATGTGTCGTGCACGTTGGGGGACGGCAGGAGGGGCTGAGGAGCGGCTCAGTGTCACCTCCCATGGCCACTGGCCCTGATCCTTAATCCAGACACTGATGGAAGTTGACTTTTCATATCTTCCTCCTGAAATGAATTCTGTTTTAAATTGGAATATATTTTGTTAAAAAAAAAAAAACCCAAAACCCAAAAACAAAACAAAAAACAAACCCACTATGAGATCCCTCTCCAGAGTCACCGAAAATCCTAAAGCTGGAAACACTAACAGTGCCGAAGATTTAGAGGACGTGCTGTAAGAGAAATCCATACAGCTCTAATGGGAGTTTACACTGGTGCCCCCACTTTGGAAAACTGTTTGGTAGTGTGTTGGTGCTGGTGCTAACACACTCGGATCTCCCTATTTTATCTTTTTGAGACAGAGTCTCACTCTGTCGCCCA
>NW_022164572.1:0-2039 GCF_008728515.1 Papio anubis
TTCCTGTGCCTCAGTTATCTCCCAGTCAAATAAGCTAAATGGCAAATGGACTGTGGGTTTTCATGCTATCTGTGAATAAATTGTAAATTTTTCACAGTCATCGAACCTAATACTTGGCACAGTGGAGGTGTTCACACAAACAGCATTTATTATTATTCACTTCCATGAGAGAGCACCTTTAGGTCAGATCCCTGTGGACAAGCTGCTGCCAGGTACATTTTCTCTCTTCTGTTTCTGCTTCTGGGGACATTAGACTACCTATGGAGTGTCCTAAGCCTCGCAAGGCAGTTGGCTGATGGCCTACAAAGCTTGCCTTTCTGTCCTCTCCACTCTGAGTGTCAGGTGAAGAAAGCTCTGTCCTTGACCAGATGAGGTTCTGAGTGCTGAGCCCTGGCTAGTGAGCAGCTCCAGGAGACACAGTACTCAGACAGCTGGTGAATCCTTTGTCCCAGTAAGCCCAGCCACAACCCAGAATTGACACAAGCTCTTCAGCTTTATCTGGAGTAAGGATTTAGGAACGGGGTCTGGGGTTGAGGCTTCTTGGGCTGAGCTTCTCTGAGAGTATCTCTGGGGGCCTCTTAGGCAAAGCCCTGCTCAGTTCTCCAGGGTCTTTCTCAGGGTCAAGTTTATGAAGAAGGCATGAGGTACTTGGCTGAGACTGATCTCCTCCTGCTGAGCACCCCCCACCCCATCAGACTGTCCTTCCTGTGCAGCAAGTGTCTGCAGGGTCTGGAGGCAGGAAAGGAATTCTGATCTGTTGTAGTTTGTCTCCTCTGTGTGTGTCCTGCACTAAATGCTGAAGCCCCAACATGGGACATAACGCAGAGAGGGATATAGGCACGGTGTAGGCCTGACCGTCCTGTGTGTGCAAAGTAGAAGTGACCCCCACGCCCCAACACCCAGGGATCATGTGGAACCACTCACCATATAAGGTGAAATGTCCAGTTACTCCTTCAGTCCCGTCACCTCGCTTTATGATTTGTATGGTGTAGGATCCTGCGTCCTTCTGGTTCACACTCTGGATCAGCAGGGATGCATTGGAATATACTCTTTCTCGTCCACTGTATGCAGGCCCAAATATAATTCTTTCAGTGTCTATTGTATATGCTGTAATGTAATGGTGGAGGTCCATTATTTGCCCTTTGTACCAGATGTAGGCAGCAGGATTCTGGGGCAAATTGTGTACAAGTAGAAGAACATCGTTCCCCTCGGAAATATTGGTTGGCTGAGCTTCAATTGTGACTTGGGCAGTGGTGGGCGAGTTCCAGAAGATTAAAAGTGATGCTAGTAGGTGGAGAGAGCATCAGCCAATATTGAGACCTATGTATTGGGGTGAAAAGATGAGGCCATGTATCCTGAGAAGATCTCTTCAATCATCAGCCTTGAAGACACACACACACACACACAAAATCCACACATACCTCTTTTGTGTGTGTGTGTGATTGTGTGTTTGTGTCCTACTGTCCTACTGTCCTACTGGGTGAAGGTCAGCGGCGTGACCCCATTCCTTCAACACTTCTGACCTCGGTATTTTTCTGTTTGGAATTCTCTTCCCCAGAGGTCTGCACGGCTCCCTCCACACTGCCCTCAGGTCCTGCTCACATCAGGGCATCCTTAGACTTCTTTCCTGACACCTCCTTCAGAGACTCTGGATCTTCCCTTTCTGACCTTTCCCTGCTCTGCTCCTCCGGAGCTCCTGTCAACACCTGACCTCACATTCTAGATCTCTTTGCATGTCTGTCTTCCTCCCCATGAGAGCATGAGCTCCCTGAGGACAGGGACTTTTATGATCTTGGTTGCACCCCAGTGCCTGGGACAGGCTGCAGACTCTTGCAGATGTGACGGTTCCAAGGGCCCTCCATGCCAGGGCTATTTTATTTTCTTTCCTCAATTGTTGAGGTTTTTGCTGAGGACAATGTTTCATGCCCTGCTTACATTTTCATTTGAAGTGCAATCTGATAATAGTTATTATTATCATTTTTCAAAATGTGGTGTCCAGTGATGATTAACCAGGAAACAAGAACACTTGAGATTTTCCT
>NW_022164573.1:0-2039 GCF_008728515.1 Papio anubis
GAGGGAGAATTCATGTTTAGTAGATACACAGTTTCAGTTTTGCAGCCAGAAAAAGTCCTAGATGTCTGTTTCACAAGCCTTTAAATACACTTAAGGCTACTGAACCTACACTTAAAATGAGTCAGGGAGTAAACTTAAAAGTTACATATTTTTCTAAGTACATAGAAGTAATCTTTTTAACCATTTCAAAGTATGCAACTCAGTGGTTTTTAGGATATGCAGATGTTTTGCAACCACCACCACTGCCTAACTCTAGAACATTTTTATCACCCCAAAAAAGGACCCCACACCCATTAATCAGCCACTTGTGTTCTCCTCTTCCCCCTTGGCAACCTCTAATCTGCTTTCTGTCTCTGTGGATTTGTCTATTCTGTGTGAACGTAGTCATATAATACGTAGCCTTTTGCAGCTGGCTTCTGTCACTTAAAACGTCTTCAAGTTTGATCTGGCCGGGCGTGGTGGCTCATGCCTGTAATCCCAGCACTTTGGGAGGTCGAGGTGAGTGGATCACCTGAGGTCAGGAGTTTGAGACCAGAGCTCGCCAACATAGTGGAACCCTGTCTCTACTAAAAATACAAAAAATTAGCTGTACATGGTGATGGGTGCATAGTCCCAGCTACTTGGGAGGCTGTGGCAGGAAAATCGCCTGAACCTAGGAGATGGAGGTTGCAGTGAGCCAAGATCACATCACTGCACTCCAGCCTGGGCAACAGAATGAGACTCTTAAAAATAAATAAATAAATAAATAGAAAGACAATTGAACCATGTAAATAAATGAACCAGGCTGGGTGCAGTGGCTCACGCCTGTAATCCCAGCACTTTGGGAGGCCCAGGTGGGTGGATCACCTGAGGTCAGGAGTTCAAGACCAGCCTGGCCAACTTGGCTAAACCCCATCTCTACTAAAAATACAGAAATTAACCAGATGTGGTGGCAGGCACCTGTAATCCCAGCTACTCGGGAGGCTGAGGCAGGAGAATTGCTTGAACCTGGGAGGCAGACATTGCAGTGAGCTGAGATCATGTCACTGCACTCCAGTCTGGGTGACAGAGTGAGACTCTTGTCTAAAAACAGAAAGAAAGAAAGAAAGACAATTGAGCCACTAAAATAAATTACCCAGATTGGGAGTGGTGGCTCATGCCTGTAATCCCAGCACTTTGGGAGAACAAGGCAGGTGGATCACGTGAGGTCAGGAGTTCAAGACCAGCCTGGCCAACTTGGTGAAACCCCGCCTGGGCAACATAAAGAGATTCCGTCTCAAAAAAAAAAAAAAAAAATTAAAAGTTAAAAAATAAAGGAAAATAAATGAACCAGATCTATATGTAGAAATATAATGTGAGAAAACAAGTTGTGGTAATATACCTACAGAAAAATATTTTTAAATCACATTTTAAAAATTATTAAAATGATATCACTTCTTGGCCTTTGGGCTAAGATCAAGTGTAAAAATTATCAAAATAAAATCACTTCACACCCATTAAAATGGCCACTATCACAAGAACAGGAAATAAGAACACTTAATGAAGATGCAGAGCAATTGGAACCCTTAGGCCCTGGGTTCCAATTCTCTGAACATCGGGTTGGTGGGAATGGGGAATGATGCAGCCACTATGGAAAACGGTATGGAGGTTCCTCAAAAAATTAAAAATAGAATGACTATATGATCCAGCAAATATCATTTCTAAGTGTACATCTGAAATGACTCAAAGCAGGATCTCAAAGAGACAGTTGCACACCCACATTCATTACAACATTATTCACAGTAGCCAAGAGGTAGAGGCAACCCAAAAATGGCCATTGATGATGCAACAATAAAGAAAATGTGGTTTATTCACACAGTGGAATATTATACGACCTTGAAAAAGAAAGGAAATCCAGTCACGTGCTGCAACATGGATGAACCTCAAGAACATTATGCTAAGTGAAATAAGCCAGTCACAAAAAGACAAATACTATGTGATTACACTCATGTGAAGAATCTAAACCAGTCAAAATTATAGAAGCAGAAAGTGGAAAGGTGGTTGCTGAGGGTGGAGGTGGG
>NW_022164574.1:0-2039 GCF_008728515.1 Papio anubis
TCTCGGCCTCCCAAAGTGCTGGGATTACAGGCTTGAGCCACCTCGCCCGGCCCAAATTCAACATCTTTTCATGATAAAAACTCAAATTAAGCAAACAAGGAATGTACTTCAACATAATATGGCATAACATATAACAGTAACAACTATCTATGGTATGGCCACAACTCAAGGGGGAGAAGTTTTTCCTTTAAGATGAGGAACAAGGCCGGGCGCGGTGGCTCACGCCTGTAATCCTAGGACTTTGGGAGGCCGAGGTGGGCGGATCATGAGGTCAGGAGATCGAGAACATCCTGGCTAGCACGGTGAAACCCTGTCTCTACTAAAAATACAAAAAAATTAGCTGGGCGTGGTGGTGGGCGCCTGTAGTCCCAGCTACTCAGGAGGCTGAAGCAGGAGAATGGTGTGAGCCCAGGAGGCGGAGCTTGCAGTGAGCTGAGATCTGGCCACTGCACTCCAGCCTGGGCGACAGCGCGAGACTCTGTCTCAAAAAAAAAAAAAAAGTCCGGAACAAGATGAGGATGCCCACTCTCTACTGTCATTCAACATAGTACTGGAAGTACTAGCCAGACCAGTTAAGCAAGAGAAAGAAAAAGCATCCAAATAGGAAAGGAAGAAGAAAAATAGTCTCTGTTTGCCAGCAACATGATCTTGTATTAGAAAAAACCCTAAAGACTCCACCAAAAAGCTGTTAGAACTAAAGTGGTAAGAAACAAAATCAACAAACAAAAATAAGTAGCATTTCTGTACACTTAACAAACTATCTGAAAAATCAAGAAAAAAGCAGAAATTAAAAGTCAGAAAAAAAAAAGAAATAGAGAAAATCTCATTTACTGTAAGTACTTCCTCAAAAAAAATATTTAGGGCCAGGTGCAGTGGCTCTTGCCTGTAATCCCAGCACTTTGGGAGGCGGAGGTGGGCGGATCATGAGGTCAAGAGATCGAGACCAATCTGACCAACATGGTGAAGCCCCGTCTCTACTAAAAATACAAAAATTAGCTGGGCGTGGTGGCGCATGCCTGTAATCCCAGCTACTTGGGAGGCTGAGGCAGGAGAATCACTTGAACCTGGGAGGCTGAAGTTTCGGTGAGCCAAAATCATGCCATTGCACTCCAGCCTGGGCAACAAGAGTGAAACTCCTATTCAAAAGAAAAAACAAAAAGGTTTAGTAACCAGAACAGCATGATACTGGTGTAAAATAGACACACTGACCAAAGGAACAGAACAGAGGAGCCCAGAAATGAACCCAGGCATTTGGGGGTGAATTGATTATCTTTTTTTTTTTTTTTTGAAACAGGTTCTTACTCTGTCACTGAGGCTGGAGTGCAGTGGCACGATGATGGCTCACTGCAGCCTTGAATTCCCAGGCTCTGGTGATCCTCCCTCAGCCTCTGGAGTAGCTGGGACCACAGGCACACATCACCACGCCCAGCTAGGTTTTTATATTTTGTAGAGACAGGGTATCTTTGCATTGCCCAGACTGGTCTCAGAACTCCTGGGCTCAAACAATCCTCCTGCCTTGGCCGCCCAGTGTTGGGATTATAGGCACGAGCCACTGTGCCATGCTGTGTTTGTGGGGTTGTTGTTGTTGTTGTTTGAGTTGTTGTTTTTGAGACAGCCTCTCCCTGTGTCGCCCAGGCTTGATGCAGTGGTGCCATCTTGGCTCACTACAACCTCTGCCTCCCGGGTTCAAGTGATTCTCCTGCCTCAGTCTCCCAAGTAGCTGGGACTACAGACTTAACGCCACCATGCCTGGCTAATTTTTATTTATTTATTTATTTTTGAGACGGAGTTTCACTCTTGTTGCCCTAGCTAGAGTACAATGTCGTGATCTCGGCTCACTATAACCTCTGGCTCCTGGGTTCAAGCAATTCTCCTGCCTCAGCCTCCAGAGTAGTTGGGATTAGAGGCACATGGCACCACCCCCGGCTGATTTTTTAGGTTTTTGTTTGTTTGTTTGTTTTTAATAGAAACAGGGTTTTACCATGTTAGCCAGGTTGGTCTTGAACTCCTGACCTCAGGTGATCCACCCTCCTCGGCCT
>NW_022164575.1:300000-434621 GCF_008728515.1 Papio anubis
GGCATCCTTTGAAATCACTGGGCTATTTTGCAAGGGCTAGTTTAGTTAGAATGAAATAATATAATCAGTGAGTCTGTTTAACCAAGCACACATAAACATATGCTGAAATAAATTAAAACTACTAAAAGAGAACAAACAAGTGAGGCATAAACTAAACACCTCTCCCCACCCCACGTGGGGGATCTTTCCCTCATCCCTCAGAATGCCACACAACAGTGGGGCCCAAATCTATCTGTGTATTAAATATTGGTAAAGCTTAATTTATCTCATTACAGAAAAGGAAACCGAAATAGAGGTTCTAAGAGTTCCATTTTGTGCACCCCACCAATGGTGCCTAGTGGAGGCTGCTACCCTTTCAGTCATGTTGTCCCCCATGAGTCCCCCAAACTGCCTGCTTCCTGTGGCAGGTGGTGGAAATTTGGGAGACCTCAGGTCTTCCCAGAAGCAGGGGTAAGCTCAGGGTATCTGTCTTCAAGGCAGGTGGCTCCTTTGGAGGGTTGGGAAAGGACCAGACCCAAGAAGTCTTCAAGAATATACTGTGAAGTTAACCCTGAGTCTGAAAAATCCATTCCCTAACCCTTCTAAATCATCTTAAGTTTCACCATGGGTGCCTTTTAAAGTGTTCCCAAATGCCTTTTGTAAGCCTCAAAACTACCATCCTCACTCACGTATGAAAGGAATTAGACCAATCAAAGGCACTTTTCATGAGCTTCTAAGCTTTGATTATTTCTACATGGGAGAGGGGAGGATCAAGGTTTTTTTTTTTTTTTTGCTTATCTCTGACTCAAAGGCCCCACCATCCCTCAAGACTTTCATTTCATTCTACCTCCTACATCTCCATGTTCTTTCTTTAAAATTCTAGGAATATACAAACAACAGTTTTATACAAGGGATGGAAAAATGTTTTCTAGTTTGAATCCGCTGGAGATGCAACAACTCAGTGAGTCTCTCTGGAAACCACAACTGTGTTAGGTTCACATTTCAAAACACTAGTTAAAGGTCGTTAATGGTCCTGCCCCCACAGCTTCTTAGGGACAACCAAAACCTAAAGCAGAGGCAGTGTCTTCTTGAGGAGGCGTTTTATCATCATCAAGGATATCCCATCCTGCAGACCACCACGCCTCACCCCTACTGCAAACACCTTCCTCATCATTCACCCACAGAACAGAAAAAGAGATGGGAAGGGGCGGCAAGGCCATCACTCTCCCCATTTGCTCCTGGCCACTTATCAGTAGTGAAAGATGGAGCATGAGGGACGTGACAGGTTCAGTCAGCTTTTCTGGCTGCATAAACTGAGCAGAAGGATGGTTGCTCATCATGAAAGTTCAAATTCAGGCCAGACGCTGTGGCTCACGCCTGTAATTCCAGCACTTTGGGAGGCCAAGGCAGGTGGATCACGAGGTCGGGAGTTTGTAGACCAGCCTGGCCAACATGGTGAAACCCCATCTCTACTAAAAATACAAAAATTAGCCAGGCATGGTGGTGTGCCACTGTAGTCCCAGCTACTCAGGGCGCTGAGGCAGGAGAATCGCTTGAATCCAGGAGGCGGAGGTTGCAGTGAGCCGAGATTGTGTCAGTGCCCTCCAGCCTGGGCGACAGAGCAAGAATCTGTCTCAAAAAAAAGAAAAGATAGTTCAAAGTAGTTTGTGAGCCTGCTCCATCTCAAGGAGGCTTGCTTGAAGTTCCTTCATTTTTTGTTTTTTTTTTTTCCCCTAACAATTAAGTGTAAGAGATTGAGTGCCAGAAACTTGGACTATCAGGAATGTCCCTCTGCCTAGGGCTCTTACCCCTTCCCTTAGGCCTTTCCTCCCACCTTCCCTGTCCTCTGGGTCCCCTGCCTTGACAGATGATGCCCATTAAGCACTCCAGATTGTTTTCTTCTGGGAACCATCTTCACTCTTAACCTCTGCTTAACATTTTTAGCTAATTCTCTTCCCTGCCATTATCTTAAGCTATTTAGAGAAACGAAGTAATTCTGATCTGTACTGGCTATTACAAATAATTTCGCATTTTATAATTTTGACACAGCTATCCACACTTACATTCAAGTTTTCCACACACTCCTTAGAGAAGTTTCCAAGTCCTGTGAAAAAGAAGGGAGAATAGCTGTCCCCTCACCCTGTCCACTCCCACATCCTGGAGTGATGCTCAGAGCCCTTTTCTGGGCTGTAGCTCAGAGCTCAGAGCCTGTCATCTTTTATAACTATCATTTACTTTATTTTTCCCAAAATTTATTACCTTGTTCTTACCATGCTGAAGCTCTTCTACCCACTCACCCAGCTTGGTAAAGATCTTCCTGTTGTTTATCACCATTAGCTTGGCATTTCACCATCTGGGAGAGCTTAGTATTTCTAGAAACATGGAAACATCACTTGTATTCCAGCTGAACATCATTTATAAAAGCAGCAGCTCAGACTGGCCCCAGCACTTTTCCATGCAGTGAAGTTCCCCCCTTAAATTATCTTTTGCTTTCTCTCTCCAAACTAGCTCACTGCCATTGTCACCCCATTCTCCCAACATAGTCCTGGTGTGTTTCCTTTCTTGTAAATGATTGAAGGGTCCTTATTCTCAGAGCCTTCATATTATCTTTGATTGAGCTCTTCTATCAATCTTGGTTTAAGGAGGCCCCCTGTCTTTCTACCAGGATGAATTTGCTATCGCTACATAATCACATTTTTATATCTATTCTCAGAGATTCTGAGGTACTATAAACAATCCATTACCTTTCATGCCTGGAAAATGGGAACTTTTGTTCAAACATGGTTAAAAGAATTATCCTTGGCCAAAAGAGCTCTCCTAGGGCTTGTATACAGAAAGAGAAGTTTTTACCAAGACCTATCGTCCATCTTTTAGTGTTTCCCCATTGATAAACATGGTCCACTAGTTAGGCCTGTTTCCCAAATATCCCAAGCACACCCGTGACCTTGACTCCCAAAGCTTAGCTCATGCTATTTCTCTCAGCCTGCAGTATTCCTCCTTGGTGGGTCACCAATAGGCACCCTGTGCAGAAGGCTGAGGCAGAAGGATGGTTGAAAGCAAGGCCAAGATTTCATCATGTGCAAAAAATCTTCCAAATGGGACTGCCTCAGTGCCCTCTCTCTCCCTTAAATCACTTGTAACATTATGTATGCATGCTGGAAACAATGGTATCTCCCCACCTTCCCCATTAATCTCTGAGAGTTGTGAAAGTGTTCTGTTGACCAGTGTCTTGATTTTATTTCTCTCAATCCTATCCCACTATTTCCTATAATGTATACCAGATAATGTGATATATATATGTCATATATATGACTTATGACATATATATATATTCATATGCATATATATATTTCCAGTAAGTTTGAGAAGTGGTGGATTAAACAAAACTATGCAGGTATCTTTACTGTAGGACTTCTCAAAGCCTTAATAAGCTACCTGGTATGGTGAACCATCAAAAGCAAACCATGATATATTGTCATCTACAAACTCATTTAACTGACCTCAAGACTTTCTTTCCTGGCGCATCTAACAGGACAAGTGCTCTGTAGGATGCGTGTTGGAGCACACTGTTATCAATCATGGGTCCTACATTCATCATGTCAGAAGGAGCTTGTGACAATTTGGGGTAGAGTATGGAAATCTACTTGGTTGTTGCTTTTTCTTAAAGCCTTCCTGGTAATTTTAGTGGTCCATAATATTTGGGTTCCTCTGCACGACACTTTTGATCTTTAAAGCTTCAGAGATGCTATCCCGGTGACCCTCCTGAGCCCTCACTGTAGAATTTTGTACCCAAAATTACTTGCAGGTAAATAATAAATTCTTATACAAAATAGATGGCAGGAAGCTTATCAGGGAAACCACCCAGGGACTTTGTGACTTGGGGAAAAATACTGGCCTATATCCATGACTTTAGAAACCACTTCCTAACATCATAGCTGTCCCTACCTACATGCAAATCCACCTTCAGAGCCCATGGACTTTACCCCAACTATTCTCACTCATGCCAATGTGGGCTGTTTCACGTGTTTCTGTATTTTGTTTCATTGTCTATATCTGGCCTCACTGCAGGATCATATTCAGAGCAAGACCCAATTGAATAATTTTCTCGGGATTTCCTCATAGCATTTGATACGTAGCCAAACTAAGAGTAAATTCTCAATAATTGCAGAGAAGACAAGGGACAAAGGGGACCTTGGTCTAAAAGAGACAAAAAGTTGGCTCTGGAATTAAAAAGCAGGTAGAGCAGGTGGTAAATGTGGCAAGATGGGTAGGTACTCAACTTCGCCTGCTGAGGTAAGAGCTTCTTAAATGGTATAATCTTCCTCCACTCTCAAGTTGCGTCTTCGTTACTTCTCTGTTCTTCATATGATAAATATACATCACTAGTAGTTCAGGAATAGATGACCAACTTGTCCCAATTTATATGGAACATTTCCAGTTTTAGCAATGAAAGTCCACTGCCTGGGAAAGCCCTCCTTGCTGGAAAACTGGACATTTGGTCACTCAGGAGGCAAAAATAGTTCCCTAATCAAAGAAAATCGAGACTGCTACATCTCATTCTACCCACCTGAATACATTTCCTATTGCTGCTGTAACAAATTACCACAAATTTAGTGGCTTAAGACACCAATTTATAATTTTATATTTCTGGAGATCAGAAGTCCAAAATGGATTTTACAGAGCTAAAATCCAGGTGTGGCAGGGGCTCCATTTTGTTTTTTTTTTCTGGAGGCTCCAGGGGACAATCCCCTCCCTGGCCATTTCCAGCTTCTACAGGACACATTCCTTGGTTCTGACTCTCCATCCATCTTCAGAGCCAGCCACCATGTCACCCCAACCTCTGTTTTCATCATTGCATCTCTTTCTCTAACTCGCTCTCCCACTTCCCTCTTTCACTCTCAACTTAATTATGTCTGCAAATTCCCTTTTGCCATGTAAGGCAGCATATCCAGGGATGAGGATGTGGATATCTCTGGGGGTCATTATTCTGCCTACCACACCAACTTCTCTCTGGGAGTTGATAGAACACCTTAATGTATTAAAGAAATATTTTTAAAATCTCACAGAATGCTTTATCAGTGTTTTTTAAATTTATGTAATCAAGAAATTCTTCTTTTCTTCCCAAGGAACACTTCTTAACATTTCATGGAAGGCTGCTGCTCTTGCAGAAGAGTAGGATTCAGAATGGTAGATGGGCAGACTGCAAGAATCCAGAGACATTCCACTACATATACAGAGTTTTGAGGGAACTCAGTTATAGATCCAAATTCCTCTTGGCAACTTCAATACATATTCTTTGTACATACTAATATACAAACTCAGCTGCCTAAGAAGAAACCTAAGGTCAAGGCATGGTGGATCTCCCTTTCTTCCACTGTTGTAGCCTCGACCTCCTGGGCTCAAGCAATTCTCCTATCTTAGCCTCCTGAGTAGCTGAGACTACAGGTGTATGCGTGGCTAATTTTTCATTGTATTTTATTTTATTTTATTTTATTTTTATTGAGATAGGGTCTCGCTGTCACACAGGCTGGAGTACAGTGGCATGATCACAGCTCACTGCAGTCTCAACCTCCTGGGCTCAAGCCATCCTGCCACCTCAGCCTCTCAAGTAGCTGAGACTACAGGTGCATGGCACCTCATCCAGCTAATTTTTGTATTTTTTCTAGAGACAGGGTTTTGCCATGTTGCCCAGGATGGTCTCAAACTCCTAGGCTCAAGCGATCTGCCCAGCTCAGCCTCCCAAAGTGCTGGGATTACAGGGTGTGGTGGCCAAGAAAAAAATCTTAATTGGACATTTTGCCCTGGAGGTACAAAACCTCCTGGCAAACAAAGAGTTGATGTGAAATTCGCATTGCCAATGACTCTTTTGGTAAGGCACCATAACTCACCCCTGCCCATCTTATTTAGAGGTGCATTTCCAATAAAACTTCATTTCTTATGTTTGGTAAGTAGTTATCAAAGTTTGATATTTTATATTATACCTAAAATAATTACAATGATAACTCGCTCCAAAGGAAATTTTTAATTTTTGCTTAGAGATTTATGGTTCCTGGAATCTATCTTCTTTTAATTTAAATTTAAATTCATATGCATCCTTTGGTTGTAGAGAATTATGATGGATTGATAAATATTTTCAAGCATAAGCACATACATGAAGTTAAAGTGCTGTGGGTGAAGTAGAATAGAGATACAATTTCAAGGAGAAAAAAATGTAACATTTCCAATTTTTAAAGAAGACCTTGTTCATGTCATTTTTAAAGTGTACAATAATGGGTATTATATAACAACGGTACTTATGTTACATTGGACACATTTAAAATAATGATTTAACAGGTTAATTTGAAAATGTCACTATTTACCTTACCTAGAAATTATATCTTTCCTATTTAATCTTAACGGGAAAAATGCTTGCTGACAAGTTTTAAAATATTCAAGGAGGTACACAGTTTTTAAAAATTCTTATAGGGGCCAGGCACAGTGCATATTCCTATAGTCCCAGCTACTTGGAAAGCTGAGACAGGAGGATTGCTTGAGCCCTGGAGTTCAAGGCCAGCTTTGAGGCTGCCATAGCGAGGCCCCCATCTCAAAGAACAAAATAAAATAAATGTCGATAAATTGAATTAATTATTATTATTATTATTTTGAGACAGTGTTGCTCTGTTGATCAGGCCGGAGTACAGTGGCGCAATCTCAGCTCACTGCAACCTCTGCCTCCCAGGTTCAAACAATTCTCGTGTTTCAGCCTCCCAAGTAGCTGGGACTACAGGTGCACGCCATCATGCCTGGCTAATTTTTGTATTTTTAGTAGAGATGGGGTTTAGCCATGTTGGCCAGGGTGGTCTCAAACTCCTGACCTCAACTGATCCACCTGCCTTAGCCTCCCAAAATGCTGGGATTACAGGCATGAGCCACAGCACCCAGCCAATTAATTATTTTTAAAATAAATCTTATGGGGATATGTGAGCTCTGACAACTGGTCCAGAGCAGAAAATGCTGGCAGTACAAACAGCAGGGTATGGAATCAGGCCAGCAGGAAAGCCTAGGGAAAATGCCCACTTAACCCAGCCCAAAGGGTTAAACAGCACCTGGCACAGAGCCAGCACTCCCTTCACTCAGCCGACACCTGTGTGTTGCCAGTGTGCCAAGCACTGGGGGTAAAGTCGGGCTTAGACACGAGTCCCTGTCACCAGGCACTAACCTGCCACTGGACGCATATGTAGTTGACCTGCTGCTTCTGTGTAAATGCATGTTGGCTGCAATTCCAGAAAGTCTAAGACCTTATTCTTGGGCAGTTTTTAGAAGCTGTGACTACAAAGCCATGACTCATATTTTTATATTCTAGAATGGATCCGTCTACATTCCACTATTCCTATTAGAATAGTTACCTGAGGAGGCATATACTTATTTCAGTGACAGGGCGATTACTCAAAAGTCTTTAAGCTTCATCTGTGGAATTGACTTCAAAGCATACAGTGCAATCTTCTGAATATGCTTAGTGCTAGTAAATATTTGCCTTTGGAGAGCAACTTTGATTTTGCAGAGAACAAAAGCTATTCACACAAAGCTCTAGTGATCATGGTAGATGATGAGACTGGGCAGGAATATCATTTGCCTCAAACTCTGGAATAGCATCAGTCAGGAAGTCGGAGCTTTCTCATAGTAAAGAAGAGTCAGGAGAGATTGTTCATTCCTTTTATGTTCTGCACAATGAGTGTTTATTCCTCTTAGCACTGAGGCAGAAGGGAAAAGCCTGGCCATGTCAGGGTCACTTGGGTGTGAAGTTGCTTAAAGATTCTGTGGTCTCAGACTTTGGAAGAGAAGGTTGCTGGGGCTGGGGAAGGCCTCTGGTGCTCGCTGCTTTAGTTCTGCTGACCCAGGAGCAGAGAGGCAGGGACCAGACCAGGACAACAGAAGCCAGGTGGCCATTGCTCTGTCTGCTCTGCATATCCTGTCACTCCTGTGTGAACACAAAGCACTGGACAAAAGCTCTTGAGATTCTCAAGGACCCTCAATTCTCAAAAGGAATATTGGTTTTTCTTAGTTCTACTAAAATACTTAGTAGAACACTGTATTTTACTACTTTCTTATTCTTCTGCATTTCTCTGGTATTTTACTCAACAGCACCATTCCCTATTCCCAGAACTGAGCTAGGTGCTGTGGGAGACATTGCCTCTGTCCTTGGACAATTTGAATCTCCTTGGGAAGATAAGAACAATATGCATACATACTGTAGAGTGAGAATGGCTAGTGGGTTTCATTTCAGATGTCAGCTCCAGCTAATTGGTGGCCTTGTAGAGTATTTCATCAAATCAAAACACCATCAATTGTAAGATGCCATTTTATGCATTCTTAAGAAAAAAAATACACTATAAATTATGAACCATTGCTTTCTTATTATTTAGAATTTTTATTTATACTTATTGAAAGAGGATTTTTAGACTTATTTGCATATAATATTGTGGATTTTTTAAACATATATTGTTCTCATTCATTCATAAAGTGGAAAATAACAGCAAAATAAATTGGTCTGGTTTTCCTAAGCTGCTTCACCTTCGGAGTACTACTCATCTGTAGCATCTTTGATTTGGAGTTATTGATATGTGTGTTCTCACAGTACAACTCTCTATGCCATCAAGTGTATTCAGGAGGCAACATTTCTTACAAAAATTTCTCTTGACTTTCTCCCAAATCTCTGACAACTTTTGTGTAAATTGATGTGCACACAGGTAATAACAACCACAGCACAACAGCTACCTGGCAACAGTAACTGAAAGACCCATCCAATTTTCAATATTTCAAAAGCAAAAGAATACCTCTTAGGTAGGCCCAATGATATGTGGGTTCTGAGACTCAGTCAAAAATGACTGTCATGATCAACTATCCATGTCTGCCCTGGGAATGGGGTTGACAATGGAGCTGCATTCTTGCAAGTAAGCAATAATTTGCTGCTGTATAGTTTGCGAAGCCGAATGGTTTCCAGTGTGAGAGCAGTGGTAGAATGTTCTCTGTGAGCTAATAGAATCAGGAAGGCTTTATGAATGAAGTAGGTCTAAAAATGTAAGATTTGGCCTGGATAAGAGGAGATGACCTCCAGCAGAGGAAGGAGCATAAGCACAGTTTAGAGGATTTGAAAGGGTAAACAAGCATGTCACATGGAGAGGAAAGTGGGGGAACCAGGCTGGGGTGGGGTTTAGTTAGGGAGTTAGGGGATATAAAGACATGAGTTTTTGCTCTGAGAGCATAAGTTCAAGTTAGTGTGTTTTACTTGTGGAAAAGTAATAGACAGTTCTTATAATTCTAAAACTTTTATATGTTTTTTTACCATAGGTCCTGATGTTTTTAGTTCAAAGAGTCTTGCTCTTCAAGCCCAGAAGAAGATTCTGAGCAAAATAGCCAGCAAAACTGTGGCCAACATGTTGATTGATGACACCAGCAGTGAAATCTTTGATGAGCTCTACAAAGTCACCAAAGAGCACACTCACAACAAGAAGGAAGCCCACAAGATCATGAAAGACTTAATCAAGGTGGCGATCAAAATCGGGATCCTCTACCGAAACAACCAGTTTAGCCAAGAGGAGCTTGTTATTGTGGAGAAGTTCCGGAAGAAGCTGAACCAGACCGCCATGACCATCGTCAGCTTCTATGAGGTGGAATACACCTTCGATAGGAATGTGCTCTCCAATCTCCTGCATGAGTGCAAGGACCTGGTACATGAACTGGTGCAGCGGCACCTGACGCCCAGGACCCACGGGCGCATCAACCACGTCTTTAACCACTTTGCCAATGTGGAGTTCCTCTCTACCCTTTATAGTCTGGATGGAGACTGTAGACCCAACCTCAAGAGGATTTGTGAAGGAATCAATAAGTTGCTAGATGAGAAAGTCCTTTAAATGCCTTCCCCCCTCCTGGACTTTGCTGCTTTAAAGTTACAGCACTCAACCATGATCTGGGTGAGAATCAAGAACATAAGCAGAAACCCTTGTCAAAGATGTCCATGTTCTGTCCTGTTCATCCCTCCGATGCTGATTCTAATGCTGAACTGAGCTCAGGTGTGTTTTTCTTCTGCGCTCTCCAGCAAGGTTTCTACTTAAAATCACATGTGTGCAAGCCCAAAGGACATTTCATCTATTCCAAGCAGAAAGGCTGTTCTGTTCATTACAGTGAGTGCAGTTCATCTCATGGAGTGGGAGGAGCACTAGACCAGGAGACAGAGGACATGGATTTGGTTTCCAGCTTAACCAGTTAGGATTGTGTCCTCTGCATTCTGGAACCATGATGCCTGCCTGCCTCACAGGGTTGTTGTGAGGACCAGATGAGATGATGTATGTTCATCCTTTTGGAATCTCTAATTTAAGGTCTTAATATTTTGTCTTCTGAGCATGAGGGGATAAACCTGGATGTAGACTATTAAGCAGCATAGGAGAAAAGAACAATAGAATCTAATGGACTGGGTTTGCAATCTGTCTCTAAATGTACTGCTTCAGACAAAGTCAAATCCAAAGATGTGAAAAAGTATAGCTGCCAATTGGAAAACTGTGTTTCAAGAGTCTTCTTTTTGGCCAGGCGTGATGGCCCACACCTGTAATCCCAGCAGTTTGGGAGGCTGAGGCGGGCAGATTGCCTAAGGTCAGGAGTTCCAGACCAGCCTGGCCAACATGATGAAACCCTATCTCTACTAAAAGTACAAAAAGTAGCCAGGCGTGGTGGCGCATGCCTGTAATCCCAGCTACTCAGGAGGCTGAGGCAGGAGAATTGTTTGAACCTGGGAGATGGAGGCTGCAGTGAGCTGAGATCATGCCACTGCACTCCAGCCTGGGCAACAGAGCAAGACTCTTGTCTCTAAAAAAAAATGATAATAATAATAAAAAGAGGTGTTTTTTGAGGTCTTAGATGTTCAGGTTTATGATCCTGCAGAGGGAAACTTTCCATTGGGGGTGGGGAGAGAGAGTTTTCCATCCACAACACAGAAACAGAAAAACACTGTGCTCCCTCTGCAGGACCAGCCTTCCCTTATCTAAGGGGCATGGAGCTCAGGGAGGCTTTATTCCATATGCACAGGAGAATCAGGCAGAATGAACCCCTACCCATCTTTCTTGGCCTTTCACAGTCATTTTGTGCTGTTTTCTCTGGTTCATTAATAAATTGAAACTACCCTCCAAACAACAGATCTTAGAGTTGTGATTCAAAATAAAATTCCTTGGAGTTAAATACAGTGTTAAGAATAACAGGATTGAAAGGAAGAAGAAAATGAAGAGCAAGAGTTCTGCCCTCAAACCCTAAGGGGAAGTAGATTCAGGGGAGCATTAGTGGGTGGATCTGTGAGATGGTCAATGGGGAGCTAGCCCACAGACACAAACCACCTTCTCCAAATGTCACAGCCTTGCTTTCACAGTGCAGCTTCTGACGTCTTTTCATCATAGTCTTAACCAACACCAGAACAATGTACTTCCTTTCAACACTGTGCCATATTAAGAGACTTGCTCCTCTTGCCTTTCCTCCCATCCTCCTGTGCTTCTCTTCTAATGATAATGCAAAAATACCATACTAGTGCAGCCATATGGTTCATCACACCCCATGGTCTATCTCCAGCAGGAGCATCAAGAGGTTTTGTGCTCTTGCTGGTTTGTGGGGAGATGTGAAACAATGTCCACTGAGCCTCACTGGCCATTCAGCCTCAGCTGGCTGTCATGTCAATATCAGAGCAAACCATCTAGTTACGTTCTTCAGCCACAGCAGCCAGAATTAGTTCATAGGAAGGCTATTCAGTATGGAATATGGAGGAGTAAGGCCAACCCCTATTCTCCATATTGGACAAACATGGCCTCGCCCTATACTCAAACTCAAGGGCTGAACAATGATGCCCTGTGCACACCTGGGCTGAGGAGATGGCTGGTCATTTGGCACTTCTGGTGGGAACTACAAGCAGTTGGCTCCCCTTCCTTCCCACCTGCCTGCAAGGCACCAGTCCAGCAGTGCTGGATTTTCTCATGCAGTCTTCAAGGTTTGCCTTGATATATTTATCTGACCAAAGACTGTTTTCTTGTTCAAGAGATGGTTCTAGAAGTAGGTTCATTGTTCATTAAGTGGACCAACTCAGAACCAAGAGGAATGAGTGAACCTGTCTTCTGTCCGTGTGAGATACAGTGGGGAAGAAGGCAGGATCCCCAGCTAAAGAAGGTGGTGGGTTCTGTCCTGGCTCTGCAGGCCACAGCACAACAACGGTGTAGGAGGAGGGCTGAGTTGGGTTCTGACAGCCCACAAGTCTCTAAGGAAACTGGGTCCTTTCTGCTCTGGTCAAGGAAGGATCAGCACTTCCACCAGTGGATCTCACCAAGTGCAATGGCAGAGTATGGAGCAAAACATTTTCTATTACCTTAGGCTCCCTGCTGAGGGAGCCAGGGGGCTCTCTATCTAAGACCTCCAGACTTAGCAGCAGCAACCAGTGGGGAGCTGGGCTACCTGGGCACAAGAACTCTTCTAAAAATACAAAGCCAAAACCAATCCCATGTGCACATTTCAAACATACAATTGTCATCTAAATCAAGTGATTCTTGAGTTTCATCAAGCAGCTGAAAGGCCTACAAATTTCAAATATTTTACATAACAACCTAGTGACCAAAGCTAGCATCTCATTATACAGTCCTATTGGTTTATCCTGAGGACTCTTAACCACATCACCTGGTGGCCCTGCAAGGCTGTTTTGGCTGAAAAAAATGTGACAGAGGCCAGCAGATGCTTTGGAAAGCAGGACTCTAGATGTGCATTTGTGCTCAGAGCTCTGTACAAAATTCTCAATATGAGAACCCACAAAAGTAGAGTTAGAATAGCTGCATTTTTAGGTCCCCAATAACAAACATCGTTTTGCAAAATGATGGGAAAGTAATTTCAAAATAAGCAATGGTACAAGATGGCTCAATTGATCTAGCCCTACACAGACTTCAGACAGCAATGCCTGATTCAGCAAACCAAGTAAGGGAGTGACATTCTTTAAGGCTGAGGAGTGGCGGGAGCAGTTTGCATCAGTCATCTGGAAACATCACTGGGTCTTCAACCATCCCTGAACACTCAGCTCTGTCCCCACAGGAGGACACTTGTGCTGAAATCCTCACCAAGCCCTTTTCTACGTGTCCTTCCTCATGTATCTGAGCCCTGCAGAAACACATTCCCTGCCAGCTGCCACCTGCCATGTGTCTGTACCACTCTTCTTCTCTGTGTTTGCATCTGTGGGTCTTGACACCCTCAGTAACTCCAGGTGTCTTCTCAGTGACAAAATGAAAAGACTTCTCCATCTGTGCTGCTTCAAACTCTCACCTCTCCCATCTGTACATTTTTTAGAATCAAATCAGCATATTCATTGGCTGCTCCAATGAACTTACTGCATCTATTTATATTTTAAAAAAGGAAAGAGCTCAAATCAGGCCTATGTGCCCTCTGCCTCAATATCTTTTTTTAATTTTTTTACTTTTTAGAGATAAGGTCTCCCTCTGTCACCCATGTTGGAGTGCAGTGGCATGATCACAGCTCACTGAAGCCTCAGACTCCTGGGCTCAAGCAATCCTCCTGCCTAAACCTCTTGAGTAGCTGGGACTACAGGTGTGCACCACCACGCCTGGCTAATTTTTTTTTTTTTTTTTTTTTTTTTTTGTAGAGGCAGGGGTCTCACTATGTTGCCCAAGGTGGTCTCCAAACTCCTAGCCTTAAGCAGTCCTCCCACTTCATCCTCCCAAAGAGCTGAGATTACAGATGTGAGTGAGCCAACTGTGCCCAGCCTTGCCCCAATATTTTTAGGACTTTTCTCTTTTTTTAATTCAACATGATCCCAGAGGTCAAGACCGAGACCAATCAGTGAAAATTCAACTTTAGCTGTGAAAACATTGCACTAACAGGAGCTATCCAACAATGGACCAGAATGTTGACAATAGAGTTATGAATCAGATGGCCTTGGAGAAGAAGGTTGCCAAGGCCCTCCCAACTGGGAGTTAAATGGTCAAATGGATTTTGCTTGTTTAATCTGACCCTGCTACATGAGCCACAGCCGAAGGTGGGCCCAGTTCATGCTATTTCTTTAGAGGGAGGTCTTGCTTGTTGGCAAGGGCAGGGGAAGGGGAGAGAGAATCTTCTACAACACTATTCCTCAAAATAGCATCTATGAATCTCTGAAAGTCCTGAGGGCAAGGGGGCGGGGGAGATGGAGTCCATGAGTTCCAAAATAAGTTTTTAAGTTTTTGTTTCTGACAACTTTTTTAAAAAATTAAAATCAATGTAAGTATGTTCCACATCATCTGGGAATGACCTCATAGCCATGTGGTGCCATCTGGCTTCAGTCTGAGTTTCTGAGTTTGTGTTTACATCACTCATGCTGACTGAGCACGGCAGGTGAAAGAAAAGAATTTAACTTCATGCGTTTAAGGTCTGACATCACCTAGAGGTCTGCAGAGGGGAACTTTCAGGGTCTGTGAGTGCTCAATTTAGAGAAACATTGCTACAACATATGAAAGTGGAGGCTTGCAGAGAATGAATGTCACCCTCCCCTAAACAGTGACTTATTTGTGGGGGCTCGAAGGTTGAGAGGTGAGCCAAGTGTCTGAAGCACACATAGGTCTGCATTCTATGTGCAGGTCAACTTCCACATGTTCTTCCTGCCCTTTGAAAACTGGCCAAGAGAAGCTACCACATATGTGTTAGTCTGCTTGCATTGCCATAAAGAAATACCTGAGGCTGTGTAATTTATAAAGACAGAAGGTTTATTTTGTCTCATGGTTATGCAGGCTGTACAGGAAGCATGGTGCCAACATCTGATCCTGGTGAGCACTCAGGGAGCTTTTACTCATGGCAGAAAGTGAAGTGGGAGCAGGCATGTCACATGGCAAGAGAGGGAGCAAAGGAGCAAGAGAGGAGATGCCTCTGTTTTAACAACCTGTCTTTTAAACAACCAGATCTCACATGAATTCAGAGCAAGAACTCACTCACTACTGCAAGGACAGCACCAAGACATTCATGGAGAATCCATCCCCATTGACCCAAACACGTTCCACCAGGCCCCGCCTCCAACACCAGGGATTACATTTCAACTTAAGATTTAGAGGGGACACACATTCAAACCATATCAACATAGAAATCAAATTAAAGAATTGACCAACCTATGCTGGCAATCCTAATACTAAACCTCAAAGGCTCAAGAGAGTCCCTCACCGGACAAAGCAGGCAGTGTTACTCCCAAGGAAAGGAACAGAGGAGAAGTTTTTGAAGAGGTCACCTGCACGTGCTCACACTCTGTCCTAGTTCCAGCCTCATCTGCTGGCATGCAGACACAAGTCCAAGGTGTCAGGAGACCTTGTATGCTTCCGGGATCCCAAGAAGTTGTTCCTGAAGAATGAGGCATGTGGCTCTAAGATACTGGTGGCATCAAATTCCTTCCAGCCCCAGAAAAATGAGAGGTTGGCTGGTGAAAAGACTCACACCTACCCCCAACAGCACTGCAGTTCCACTGGTAGCCTTGTCTTTTCCTTACATGTCCTTCCTTTGCTGAGCTGGGGCAGGTCTGTCCATAGGAGGGGTCCTGGCAGCCCACCCAGGCAGCCAGAGTCTGGGCAGCCAGCCCTCCCAGGCCTTGATATAGAGCTCTTCTTAGCTGACTGCTAAAGCCATTCTGGACCAGTTCCTGAGACAAGGGAGTCTGGGGTTTGGCTCCCAGCTCAAGGAGCAGCTGGGCAGGAGCCAGAACTTGGCACAGAGTGAGTGCCGGAGGCTAGTGGGGAAATGGCAATTAGGTTATGTTAGGGAGAGAAGCGCTTTCTCAGGCTCTGTCACTGGTGAAGGAAGAGCTTGTGGGCTGGTCCCCGAGGAGGGACTTGGGCTCTTTCCACCTCTCCCAGCAGCTGGCTTCCCTGTGAGAGGGTCACATTTCCTCTCAGCCATGGGATGGGGCTTCCCCTACTTTGTGTTTCAGAAATAGTGACAGCTTGGTTTTAGAAATAGATTGTTGGCTTTGGGTTGGGGGAGATGAGGGAGATAGATATTTTGGGGTTTGCTGTGTTTCCAGCTTTCACAGAAAATAGAAGATGTAGAACATGGAGCCAGCTATGGGTCAGGAGGATTCATCTTAGCTTGCCCATTAGCCAGGGATTTCCTTATGCTTCACCTCTCCAAGCCTCGGTTTCTTCAACTGCAAAAGCAGAGAGTTGCACATGGTCTCTAAGAATCCTTCCAGTTCCATAGTTCTTCCAAGCAGCATAGAAGATAAGCTCTGGGCATTCCTGCACTGTAGGTCTCTTAGAGGGGAAACCTATTCATTATTCAATGGAGCAATAGCCTCCAAATTGAAAAATGACTCCTCAGTGATCCTCTTCAGAACTTTTGAATGAAGATCTTAGTTGATGGCTTTCAACGGGAAAAGCTTTAAGCCAGAAAAATGAAAAGTAAAATCGAGACTCCCAGAGAACTACACACTGTGGGCCCAGGGAGTCAGCCAATTAGCCAACTCAGCAGGAGCCCGCTGGGGTTCAATGTTAGGCCCAACCCTCTATTGAGACATGCATTTACAGATCAAAATTGTGTCAGACTCCAGTAACAGGTCTCTGGACAGAGAACAGGATATAAACAAAGTCATGAATAAGTCATTATTGATTTGAGTCAAATATCATAGGATGCCATCAGAATTATTTTAAAATAATGAAGCCATTCCCCCAACAAATGAAACATTTTATGGAATTCTCAGTCCTTTTTTAAAAATAGCTTTATAAAGATATAGTTCACATAACACACAATGTACCAATCTGGGAGTACAATTCGATGGTTTTTTGAATTGTGATGTGTTATGCGCTACATAAGGACATTTTGGTCAATACCTGACCCCATAGACAACAGTCATCCTATAGGATTATAATGGAGCTGAAAAATTCCTGTCGCCTGGTGATGTCTTCATGATCCTGACCCTTTGTAGGCCTAGGTTAATGTGTGTGTTTCTTAGTTTATTAACAAAAAAGTTTAAAAAGTAAAAATTTTAAAAATAGAAAAAAGTTTATAGAATAAGGACAAAAAGGAAGAAAACACTTTGTATGGCTGTACAATGTGTGTGTTAAGCTAAGTGTTACAAAAGAGTCAAAATATTTTTTAAAAATTTAAAAGTTTATAGTTTCAGTAAGCTATGGTTAATTTTATTGAAGAAGGAAAAATATTTTTTATAAATTTAGTGTAGCCTAAATGTACATTGTTTATAGTTTATAAGGGTGTACAATAATGTCCTAGGCCTTCAAATTCACTCAACACTCACTCACTGACTCACCCAGGGAAACTTCCAGTCCTGCAAGCTCCATTCATGGTAAGTGCCCCATACAGGTGTACCACTTTTTATCTTTTCTACTGTATTTTTACTGTACCTTTTCTATGTTTAGGTATTTTAGATACATAAATACTTACCACTGTGTCACAGTCACCTACAGTATTCAGTTCAGTAACATGCAGTACAGGTTTGTAGCCTCGGAGCAATAGGCTCTACTGTATATCCTAAGTGTGTGGTAGGTTATACCATCTAGGTTTTTGTAAGTACACTCTATGATGTTTGCACAACAATCAAATCGCCTAACAACGCATTTCTCAGAATGAATCCCCGTCAGTGTATGAGCATTCATTAATATGTGAACCCTAACCACAGTCAACTTTTGAACATTTTCATTATCTCGGAAAGAAGCCCAATACCTTATCAATCACCTCTCTACCCCCATGAGACCTTATTAGCAACATAAAAGTTTATTTTCTTCCAAAAATATCACAAATAAGAATTTCTTAACATTGGAACTGCTCTATGGTCTTAGATTCAGATCAAGCAAATCCCAGTTATATGCATGACTGACTCATTTTGCCGAACCACATCCTAGATTGAGCCTCAAGCTCCATCTGTGTCCCCCACCTCAACATTCTCCTGAGATGAAGCCTCATCAGCCTCTTAACAGGGGTGGCCTCTGTGGGGAAGTGGGTTCTGCAAAATGTTAAGGACAACCTGGCTGCCAGAGGCTGGCCACTCCATCATCATCCTGCAGCCCCATTGAGGATGCAGAGTCAATAGCCATGGCTGGGTGTGCCATAGAAGGAATTCAGGCATTACATAGGACAGAGGATCTGAAACTGGGGACTGTGAAACACCTGCATCAGAGGTCCCAGGGATGGGGAGTGGCGCTATTGAAAATGCAGAATCGCCGGGCGCAGTGGCTCACGCCTCTAATCCCAGCACTTTGGGAGGCCCAGACAGGCAGATTACGAGGTCAGGAGATTGAGACCATCCTGGCTAACATGGTGAAACCTCGTCTCTACTAAAAATACAAAAAAATCATCCAGGCGTGGTGGTGAGCGCCTGTAGTCCCAGCTACTCAAGAGGCTGAGGCACGAGAATGGCGTGAACCCGAGAGGCAGAGCTTGCAGTGAGCTGAGATTGCACCACTGCACTCCAGCCTGGGCGACTGAGCGAGAATCCATCTCAAAAAAAAAAAAGGCAGAATCCTGAGTCCTACCCCGAACCTACCAGCTCCAAATTTCTGGAGGTGGGGCTTGGGACTCTGCATAGTTAAAAAGTTCTTTGGTGATATTTAGACGCAGTAAAGTTTGCTGACCCAGTATAGAGGGCTCCACTTGAAATCATTTGCATCTCAAATTCTGAGGTTTTCAGAATGTAACTCCTGCCTGAATTGTTTTTACTTCCCGCCCTTTTCAGTTTTGAAACTGAGTCCATCCCCTCTTCTTCCTTTGTGTTCAGGAAGCAACCTCTGGGCATGTGCCCAACCCACTACCCTTCACATGTTTTCATCTCCCTGGGGCTGTCGGCAAGCCCTATTCTCACTAGCTGCAAGTGCCTGAAGGCTATCTTTAGGCAGTTATTCCAATGCGAAGAGCCATGGGAACCATGAGAAAAGTGGCACCAGTTGGCCCCTAATGTCCTGGCAATTGCTGCATTTTTTCCATTTCTCACCTCTCAATTAATTACCTTTAGTAACTGTTTAAAAGTTTTCTTCTAAGGTCAATGACCTGGGATGCTGATCTGGAGATATAATTTCCAGAACTATATTTGACCCATATATAAAGAATAAAGAGAGAGAGTCCCTACCCCTTGAGGTAAATGTCGTCTTCTGCTAGGTCTCTCTTTGACCCTTTTCTTTCCAAGGCCTCCTCTCCAGTAATGTAGGATGATCTGGAAACCCCAGTGTAGAGCAGGATTACTCCTGGAACCTGGAGGCAAAGGGGAGCAGAAAGAGCACCCCAGGCGACATTCCTTTCTTTTAGCCAATGGAGAAACAACATCTATAAAAGTTGAACCCAGGCTCAGATCAGCCAGCCATGAGACTCCCAGATGGGAGGCAGAAGAGAAACCGGGGACACACAGGGACAGAGGGGAGAGGCCTCCAGGAGCATGTACATTTGGTTCCATGTGGTTGCAAGTTGAACAGAGCTACCAACCCCTTTAGCTTTCCCTAACCAAGATCTCTTTGAGAAAACGGAAGAAGGTTTCATCTCAGAAAAGGACCTTACAGCCAATGAACAACAAAAAAAGGAATGTGGGGAGCCCAGCCCTGTGTGGGAGTTGTTGCTCCCAGGCCTCCCTAAAGGGTTAGGTTCCCCTCACTGCAGGTCCCCTAGCACAGGGCAGGACGACAGGTGCTGGCATACAAGGCCATTCCTGGCAGGGATTATGTAAGGCCCTGCACAAGTGAGGGCTGGCCCTGATCTCATGCCTCTAATCTGACAACAGGCAGCTCACTTCTGGAGAGATCAACCAGCTCCTAGTTCAGGTATCAGGCCACACCCTAGTCATCCCACAAACTCAAATGCCCAGAACTCAGCAGGGCACTTCTCTTCATTCTATATGGATGGAGGCTCCTTCCCTTATCATTTAGTTGGGAGGGGCAGGAATTGAAATTGTTTTCCTCCTACTGCTCAACACAATAACAGACATCTTCACTCTTGGAGCTCCTGCTTACTCAGCCCTTGCCCCTGTCGAGGTTATATATGTGTGACCTCCAGCTTTCCTGCTCCACTCTCTCTTAGATTTTCAGGTCACCGAAGAAGAGGTCATGAAATCTGCTCATTGATGGGCATCAGTCACTTGCTGGGACCCATCACTCCAGCAGAACCAGGGACCCATTTCTTTCAGTCCCTCGAACTCCTCACCTTCTGACAATCACATATCCTTTTACACTTTGCCTAATTTTCTACCTCTGTGATCAAAAATCCCAAGGAGAGGAGAAACCTTCATGCTGTTTGTGTGTGTACACGTGTGTGGTTACATAAGCATCTCCTTTTCAAACTTCCAAAACCATAGTAAAAGATATATTTTCCCTTTTTAAAATTACATCCAGTTGACAGATTTCTCAAAACTCCCTCTGAGTTAATTGCAAACAACAGGATTGCTTGAAAGATTTTTGGATAAACTTAACATCTCTGGGATCTTGAATGTGGAGAACTGGCCCATTAGCACACATGCTTGATGCCTCCCAGCCTGGAGCAGGTCCTTCTACCATCACTGGGAGGAGGGAAGAAGAGGTGACATTTCACTTCCCACCTCTCCCCTTGATGCCTCTCACTTACTTCCTGAGTCATAGTGGTCTCATTTGTGAACTAATCAATGCCATCTTGGTGTATTGGAAGAGATACTGCAGCTATTGGGAGAGATACTCCTTCACCCAGGAAAGAACTGCAGCTTGGCCAGGCTGCTGAACTCTCGGCCTTTGTAGGGATCTGATTCCCCCTGGCTTCCCTCCCCCACCTTGGAACTGCTCAGGGAGAAAAGGCCCACAGGGGTGTGGGTGACCCTCACAGTGGTGGCTGGCCAATTCCTCACTTGCCTGTGAGTTCCCAGAGGAAATGCAAACAAATCAGACCACACTTGGCTGCTGGCCAAGGAATCTTTGAACTTCTTCAATAAAAAGTCCTTAAAACTTTGGTTCTGACCCAAATCTTTTGCTCCAACATAAAAACTGCCGGGCCTTAAGAGTTTCTGTTTAGAGAAACAGTGTGTCTCTGGCATTTGAATAAGGGTGTTTATCTCAGAAACCCTTCTTTGGGTTCCACCATGTTCCGTAAGTTCACTGTATCTCACCTTTAGCCTTCAAGCCTCCCTGAATACCCAGCATTAGTACCTACACCTCTTGTAG
This sequence comes from Papio anubis, assembly GCF_008728515.1. Taxonomy (NCBI): domain Eukaryota; kingdom Metazoa; phylum Chordata; class Mammalia; order Primates; family Cercopithecidae; genus Papio; species Papio anubis. The sequence continues at coordinate 321,120 of NW_022164575.1, forward strand.
CAGTTCTTTCTTTATAAGCCCCTGATTGTGCATTGTAAAAAGGCCCAGAGGTTGCTGAGTTTCCCCTGAAACGGAGACAAGAGAGAAAAAACTCTCCAGCAGGAGGCGTTTAAAAAGGTAGTGGTCACTGATATTCGTTATCCAATGTGGTCCTGGAGCTGCCATCATTTAAAGAAATAAAAATAAAATGTTTGAGGAACTGGTGCAGTAAAAGGCATAGTTGTTTCTTTTAGAGCAAATGGTACATTACTGATTGGTACATTTTCATTCCCTCTTTGTTGCTGCTTAATCTCCAAAGCAGATTATATGGCACATACCTGTCTCCAAAGTCTTATCTCCTATCTTTATAAATAGAGGTCTCAGGAGGGAGAACTAGGTTTTTCAGACCTAGGCCTTCCCCTTCAACCCATGTGTTCGCCAAATCAATACCCTTACCACCTCCACTTCTGTACCTTCCTGGATATAATTTCATTGAATCTCCTTTCGGCTGTCAAGAGGAAGTCTGGAGGAAATCAGAACAGTTGCCAGCAAATCACTAAACAGGTCCCCTTTTCATCTACCCCATCACCAATTTACCTAAACGACATGGACCGACATTCAGACAGCCGCTGAACTCTTCCTGGTGTGTCTCCTGAAAATATAGACTTGAACCTTCTCAACCTGAATTCTGTCTGATCCCCAACTTGCAACACATGTGGAAGTCAAAGCCATTGGGATAGTTCTCTCCAGAGTTGCAGGTTGCTGGAAAAGTAACCTGGGAGCAGGAGAGGGTTCCAGACTGAAGAACAGAAGAGAGAATCACAGTTCATACCCAAGGCATATTTTTTAGAAAACTCAATAATTGTTAACCAATTTCCTTAATTGCTCCCTTAATTAACACCTTCCTAGAATCCAAACTGTTCATTTTCACCTGAATAACTTTTAGTGACAATAGATGGGAACCAACTCTGTTTTGCAATTAATTTTCTTTTATGGCATGCTTCCAGAGGTGTTTTAAAATTATGTTTTTTGGTTTGTTTGTTTGTCATTCTTAAAGTGCCAGGATAAATTTACGTGTACATAAATTTGCGGGGCCTAGTATTTTAGGACACCACCAAACTTTTTATAAAGGTGGACATTGTCAACGAAAGAGTCAAACTCTGTAAAATATTTGAAGAGATTTATCCTAAGCCAAATATGAGTGATCATGGCCCGTGACGCAGCCCTCAGGAGGTCCTGAGAACGAGAACATGTGCCTAAGGTGGTCGGGGTGCATCTTGCTTTTATACATTTTAGGAAGGCATTAGACATCAATCAAATACATTTAAGAAATACATTGATTTGGTACAGAAAGACAGGACAACTCGAAGTGGTGGGGTCCGGGGTGGTGGAGGGTGCCTTTTTAATTTTATTTTATTTTGAGATGGAGTTTTGCTCTTGTTGCCCGGGCTAGAGTGCAATGGCGCGATCTTGGCTGACTGAAACCTCCACTTCCCGGGTTCAAGCAATTCTCCTGCCTCAGCCTCCTGAGTACCTGGGATTACAGGCACCTACCACCACACCCGGCTAATTTTTGTATTTTTAGTAGAGACGGGGTTTCACTATGTTGGCCAGGCTGGTCTCGAACTCCTGACCGCAGGTGATGCGCCCGCCTCAGCCTTCCAAAGTGCTGGGATTACAGGCGTCAGTCACCCTGCCTGGCCGGCTATAGGTAAATTTAAACATTTTCTGGTTGACGATTGAGTTTGTCTAAAGACCTGGGATCAATAGAAAGAGACATTTGGTGGTAGAGACCAAAGTTTTACTATGCAGATGAAGCTTTAACTTGCAGGCTTCTGAGAGAATAGGTTGTAAAACGTTTCTATCAGACTTAAAATCTGTATTGATGTTAATGCCGGAGACAAGACTATAATGAGGCATGTCTGACCCCCACTTCCCTTCATGGCCTGAACCAGTCTTTCAGGTTATGAGTTAAGAGCCCTGGCTGAGGAGTAAGTCCATTCAGATGGTTGGTTGTGGGGGGCGGGCGGGGCGGCGGGGGGTCTTAGAATTTTATTTTATTTTTGGTTTACAACATCATTAACTAGAGATTAAAAGAGGTTCTAAAGATGCCTGCTCCATTCCCTATTTGGGCATCCTTTCTTTTTAGACTGGTGATAATATACATACACATAACATCATCTTCACTACCACCACCACACACAAAAAAAGTTTGCTTTAGCCACCCATAAAACAATTTCATATTCTGTCATAATATTTGTGGACTAAATGTGATACTTGACCTCTTTTTGCTCTGTCTTCATTTTTTCCTATCATTATTTTTATATATTTACATGGAAACTTCTAAAATTGGCCAGAACCATGTTGGAAGAGACAAATTATGAGAGCAGATGAAATAACATGTTCATAGATATTTATGATGTGACTTTCTGAAGCACAATAAAGTCAACTCATACGAGGATAATATTGTCTTGCTAATGCTAGTATTTATGGCAAGTCATAAATGAACATGTTGGATGCCTATTTTGGGTAATGACTGCTTTTAGAGCATTGGAAGAATTTCTCACTGTGGGTCACTCTGACATTATTCCTTCCTCTAGAAAAATTCTGGATGGCTGTTTAGCAGGAGGATGATCCTGGAGGAAGACGGCCAAGGCTACATATAATGTGCTGTGGTCATTATCACTTCCTAGGTGAAGAGTGGTTTCCGTTGTTCTCAGGTTGTAGCCTGGAGGCAGTTGAGGATTCATAAAGCCCTGCATTTTCTCCTGCCTTTTTCCTACCCCTCTCCTTTCTCTGCCTTTATCTTTGTTCTAGTTTTCCCTACAGCCTGATTGCTTTGGAGCTCAAACACAAACTATTTGCCCTGTCATTTCTCCACTTGCCCATCCCTGCCCTCTCCCCAGCCATGAAACCCAAATTCCTCCTCCATCCTACATGTATACCCCTAAAGAATAAGACTTAGCTATTCTGTTAATCAGCAGGTCTTGCTTGGAAGTCAACTTCAGAAAAGTGCAAAAAACACTTCTGCTGTTTTCAATCTATCGTTTCTCTAAACCCATCTTGTTTCATTTTCAGCTGCCAAAATTTTGGTCATTTTGAGAAAGTGGAAGTCTCCCGGCAGAAAAGACCAACTTTATGTAGTGACTATATGCTTGGTGAAGTTTTAGGAATTCCCAGGAAAAGCCTGAAATTCTAATATTGGGACTTCTTTTAGGTAGAGCATCATGTGGCCATACATTTCTGTGCAGTGTTTGAATACTGAGAAGGACATGCAGTAATCCATTATCATTCCTAACCCTGTGGCACAAGTGGATGTCAAATAGATAGCTGTTTTCTTGGAAAACAATGCAATGGGACACTAATGTAGCAAATGTTGATAGAAGATGGAGGATGAAGTGTATAAAATACAGAAAACCCAGGAGAGGGGATGGCTCAATCCCACTAAACAGATCACTATAATAGGATGAACTGGGCAACATTAAGCACCTAAGAATTATGACAAAAAGGAAATAGGGAAGGATATCTGAATCAATCAAGGTTCAATCAAGAAAACAGCACTCCAGGGGATGGGGGGCAAGGGGAGGGAGAGCATTAGGACAAAGACCTAATGCATGTGGGGCTTAAAACCTAGATGATGGGTTTGATAGGTGCAGCAAACCACCGTGGCACATGTATACCTATGTAACAAACCTAAACGTTCTGCACATGTATCCCAGAACTTAAAGTAAAATTAAATTAAAAAATACTGCTCCCAAAATTTCAAACATAGAATTTAATACAGGTAATTGATTACTGAGTTGATGAAAGAGTTGAGAAGTCTAACAGGGTACAGTGATGCACCCCAAAGATTAGCAATAGCAGGGAGTTGCTACCAACCCTTAGAAGAGGAGGGATAGAGAGGAAAAACTTACTTATTTTCAGGAGCTCAGGAGGTTCAGTTTGAATAAAAAATTGAAGTAGATTGTAGGCATGTTACCACCTCCATTTACGTGTAACCTCCCTTTTCAGGACTCTCAGTTTAGGGGTAAAGATTTCTCTATAGATTACTTAAAAGATTAAAGAAAGTCACTGTATCCCATGGAAACAAGTCTAGATCCCAGTAGTCATCAAAGAAATGTTTGATCCTTTTCAGGTCTTTGAATAAACATGAAGGAGAGGAATAAATATGATCAACCCTTCTCCCTATCCTCTCTTACTCCAGTGGGCTCCCCACAGACCATTAGAGGTAGGGAGACCATTTATCCTGATTTGCCAAGGACAGTCCCAATATACATCTGTTTTCCTGGCATCCTATCTTGTTTAGCATATGTCCTGGAATTTTCATCTTATAATGAAGTAGTATTAACAATTGTATTAAAAAGAGCTGAGATAGGTTTGGTAGACTTCCACTTTGCACTTCCACCTTCCACCACAGTTTCAGGTAATGGTGTGTGAGACTCATGTGCAGTGAACAGATTTCTCATTTTAACACATTGAAAGATGGCCATCTATACTCATATCTCTTTTCCAACTTTTTATGATACGATGTAATTAACATATCCCTTTCAAAACTGGTTTGCAGAGTATTCACTGATAAAACTAAGTACACTCCTATGCCAGTGACTAGGACCAGCTAACTACTGGGTGGTTGTGGGAAAAGTATGTGTCACTCTTGACCGCCTGTTATCTCATGGCCATTGCCACAGCCTTTTCAGTGCACAAAGCATTCAGACCACTAATTGGAAGAGTCAGCAAAAAGTTGTTGGAGTTGGTCTACGTGAAATACAAGGGCAAACAAAAGATGAAAATGAAAAGAAAGTTTCCCAAATGCTCTTGATATTTTGGTTTTCCCATGTATTATATGATGTGAATCTATAACTATTTATCTCATTGTTTGGCAACAATTTTATATTTTGTAGTAAATCCTTTCAGTAGCAATGAGCTCAAAAAATAAAAATTTAATGAAAATTAAATAATCAAATTTCCATTTCACAAAAAAGTTGATGATGGATACACAACTTGCACAGAATGTTTATATTTACCATCTACCTCTGTGATAGTATGATCACATGAGAATTAGAAGCAACATCAGCATCTCCTTCAGAAATTAACAATTATCTTAAGAAGACTGCACCCAAAGACATGGATTTATCATATGCAGCTGGAGAAGGTGTGTTTACCTATCACTCTGAAAAGCACAACTTTTCATTTAGATCAAATGATTCTCCCCTTAAATGAATTTTGCTCATTTTTGATTCCAAGTTTTCTCATGCATGGACAAAAGGTAAATTAATAGCAGAAGTACACTGCAAACAGTTGAATGATGCCTAGCTTAATACCAGTATCACTAGATGATTCAAATATAAAATCAGTTAATTCCCATAATGCCTCAATTTTTTTCATTTAATTAAGTCTTAAAATGTTCATTTTGCCAAAAGTGAAACATTTATTGTAAATATTATTGTAAATTCAATTAAAAATTTGGCATCAAGGATAGAATTATTTATTTTTGCAATGGTAATATAAATACAAATTTGGTAGACTATAGCATTGTGATAAAACATATTCTTACTAGATTGAGCAAAAATGTATTTTGAATGGACTGTGGTGCATACATAATTTATAACTCAATAGCATAAACCAGGATAGTCTACCAATTGAAGCAGCAGCTGTACTTATTAAAGTTTACATGTATTTTATATATACGCACTACAAAATTTTTTGATAAAGATAATGTTGAATTTTTTCAATGCTTCAGTATGACTTCATACTTTTTCTCTTTACTATCCATCATCAATTAGATTTCCAAAATGTCTGAGCCATTGGAAAATTAGTTTTGAAATCAACTAAAGTATACTAAGTGGCATTGAATTTTTACATAAATAAAATCTCTAAATTTTGGTTGTACTTGGTTGAAAATCAGCTGGAAGTTTTTAATCAGGGCATCCTCAGAATGCCAAAAACTTTAATTTTTGAAGCTTTTATCAAAGTGTGGTTATCAATAGATACATAAGAAGGATTTCACAAGACCCAATACTATTTCATGGTAAACCTACTCAACAAACTAATAGAAGGAAATTTTCTCAATCTGATAAAGGAAATCTATGAAAAACCCATAGTTAACATATGCCTAATGGTGACAGACTTGCTATGTTCATTTTTAACTACTTCTATTCAACATTGTATTAGAGGTTCTAGTCAGGGCAATTAGGCAAGAAAAAGAAAAAAGGCATCCAGATTGGAAAGAAAGAAAACTATCTCTATTTGCAGATGGCATGATCTCACATATAGAAAACTCAAAGAATCTACAAAAATACTACTAGAGCTAATTATTTCAGCAAAGTTCCAGGATACAAGATGAATATATAAAAAATTTCTATCTACTAGCAATGAGTAGTCCACAAATAAAATTAAGAAAACAATTTCTTAATTGTCACATTACCACACAAAAGAATAAAATACTTAGGAATAAATTTAACCAAATAAGCTAAGGTTAACTACAAAACATCATAGATAGAAATTAAAGGAAACCTATGTAAATGCAGACATCCTGTGTTCATGGATTAGAAGACAATACTGTTAAAATGGCAATATTCCCCAAAGTGATCTACAGATTCAGTTGAATTCTTATCAAAATTCCAACCGCCTTTCTTATCAGAAGTGAATGAGCCTATCCTAAAATTTATATGAAATTGCAACGGACACAGAATGGCCAAAGTCATCTTGGAAAAGAAGAAAAAATTTGGAGGACTCACACTTCCCAATTTCAAAAGTTATAACAAAGGTACAATAACCAAGATAATGTGGACAGACATATAGATCAATGGAACAGAATCAAGAGTCTAGATCAGTGGCTTCCAACCGTTTTGGCACCAGAGACCGGATTTGTAGAAGACAATTTTTCCATGGACAGTTGAAGGGATGGTTTCAGGATGAAACTATTCCACCTCAGATCATCAGGCATTAGTTAGATTCTCATAAGGAGCACACAACCTAGATCTCTCGCACGTGCAGTTCACAATAGGGTTCACACTCCTATGAGAATTTAATGCTGCAGCTGATCTGACAGGCTCAGGCTGTAATGCTCAGGCTGTAATGCTTGTTCACCAGCTGCTCACCCCCTAACAGGCCACGGACCAGTATCAGTCCACAGCCCAGGGGTTGGGGACCCCTGGTCTAGAAAATGAATCCATATATTTATCATCAATTTATCTTTGGCAAAGGTGCCAACACCATTCAGTGGGGAAAGAATAGTCTTCAACAAATCGTGCTGGGACAACTAGCTATCCACATGCAAAAGAATGCATCTAGGCCCCTAATTCATGCTATATGCAGACCTTAACACAAAATGAATCAAATACTTAAATGTAAGAATTTTTTAAAAACTCTAACAGAAAATATAGGTGACTAAGGGCTTCAAGAGGACTGACTACAGGCACCCAGCACTCACCTCCTCCACAAAGAAGAACGAAAATAGCAACAGATAATCACACTTTGAATAGATCATCTAAAAGAGAACACTGGAATTCAACAGAGAAATGACAGGAAACATTTAAAGCAAGGAAGAAGAGAGAAGCAAGGCAGCCTCCTTGACCAGGACCAGCTGGGAGCCTGGAGAGGCTCCCCAAAGTGGGGAAAGGGTGAGAGATCCCCAGCAGTCCACATTCTCACAGCAGACTCCTGCAATCCTAGCCATGGGGGAGCCCACTGACCCTTGTGGGCCACCCTGAGACTAACATAGGAAGCTGCCTGGAGACCACACAACAGTATTGCTCCAGAGAGGAAGCTTATGCTCAGTCCCAAACATTTCCCAAGTCCTAAGCAGATACAGCATGGTGTTATATTGAGAGCCTAGCCCCACCAGCCTGCATCCTGCCTGGGGGCCCAACAGCACCTGCATCTCCACATCCCTGGATCCCCATTAACATCACCAAGCACAGCCACCACCACAGCTGGCTGCTGCTGCCAAGGCTGAGGCTTAAACCATTGGCAACATCCCCACTGCTCCTGGCAGCAAAGCCATCATGCATATTCATGAACCCTGAAGACAAACTCCTCTGCCCACAGCCACTAACACTGCAGGCTGCCACCACGGTGGGGTGGGGGGTGGGGGTGAAGCACAAGCAAAGTGTATGCTCCTTAGCTGCCTGCATATAGCTGTTGCCCTCGAAAGCAACCCCACCCTCCCTAGTAGCAGGGCTGCTGACACCAACACCCCTGCCTGAACATTCACTTAGGACCTGGGGATCACCCTGTTTCTGCCTACTATAGTTAGTTCCTGCATGCACCACCAGGGGGCCTGAGGATAAGTCCACCCATCCCAGTCTACCAGTTTTGGCCCTTGAGCCTCCTAGGGGCCTGAGGTCAGGCTCACTCAGCCTGCCACTACCACTATAGCAGGAATCCACCAGCATGTGCCACCTATGGGCCTGGTGACCAACCTACTCAGCCCATCACAGCCACCACCAACTCCAGCAAGGACTGCTTGGGAGTCAGAAGGTTGTCTCAACACTACTACTACCATTGCCCACACCACACTCACTCCTCAAGGGCCTGAAGAACTTGTCCACTATTGCCACAACCAGCACCTGAGTAAGCTGCCTGGAGGCCCAAGAATCAGCCAGCCTGGACCAGCTAACACCAGTGCCAGCATACGCTGCCCTGGGGCCTAAGGACAGGCACACTCTGCCTGCTGCTGCCACCACTGGGGCCCACGGACAGGACTACATGGTGTTCTTGTCCTCAGCAAAATTTCACCACAGATCCCACTAACAACTGCACCCTAAAACCAGTGAGGAAATCACAGACATCACCAGTGCTGTTTATAGCCAAAGACATAATACAGAGACTACACTACTGCATGCACCCAGAATGAAAGCAAAAGTGCCCTACCCAATCAACACCATAGATACATCTTCAGGAAAAAGTCCTCTCCTATAAAAGCAAATACAAAATACTGGAAGAAGTGACTGTTACACCAGATGCACAGATACTAATATAAGGACACAGAAACATGAAAAGCAAAGAAATACGACACCTCCAGGAAAAACAGTAATTCTCCAATAATATATTCCAATCAAAAAATAAATTTATGAGATCACAGAAAAAAATGAAAATATTGATGCTCAAGAAGTTCAGTAAGATACAACAAAACACAGAAAAACAATACAAACAAATCAGAAAAACAATTCAGGAAATAAATGAGAAATTTACCAAAGAGATAGCAATCATTAAAAAGAAACAAACAGAAATTCAGACAAGGAGGCGGAGCAATATGGCTGAACAGAACCCTCCAGCAATCATCTCCCCTGCAAGAACACCAAATTGAACAACGATCCACACAAGAAAGCACCTTCATACGAACCGAAAATCAGGTGAGTGGTCACAGTACCTGGTTTGAACATCATATCAAGGAAAGAAGCACTGAAGAAGATAGGAAAGACAGTCTTGAATTGCTGACATCACCCCTATCCCTCCCCACAGCACTGGCCATGTGGCATGGAGAGAGAATATGTGTGCTTTGGGGAGAGGGACTGCAGTGATTGTGGGACTTTGCATTGGAACTCAGCACTGCCCTGTCACGTGGAAAGAAACACAGGGCAGAATTTGGCCAGCACCCATGAAGGAACATTTAGGCCAGCTTTAGACAGAGGGGAATCATCCATTCCAATGGTTGGAACCTGAGTTCCAGCTAGCCCCCCCACCACAGGCTAAAGCACTCTGGGGTCCTAAATAAACATGAAAGTCAGTCTAGGCCACAAGGATTGCAATTCCTGGGCAAGTCCTGGTACTGTTCTGGGCTCAGAACCAGTGGACTTGGGGTGCACACAACTCAGTGAGACACTAGATGGGGCAGCCAAAGAAATGCTTAAATCACCCTTTCCCAATCCAAGACAGTGTAGCTTACAGGCCCAGGAGAGACTTCTTCCTTTTGCTTGAGGAAAGGAGACAGGAGACTAAAGAGGACTGTCTTGCAACTTGGATACCAGCTAATCCACAGTAGAAGAGGTCACCAGGCAGTTGTGAGGCCTCCATTCCAGGCTCTACCTCCCAGATGACATTTCTAGACATACCCTGGGCCAGAAGAGAAACTGTTGCCTTGAAGCGAGGGACCCAGTCCTGGCAGGATTCATCACCTGCTGACTAAAGAGCTGCTGAGCCTTGAATAAACATCAGCAGTACTTGGATGAGACCCAGGGCTGTGCTGGCTTCAGATGTGACCCAGCATATTCCCAACTGTGGTGGCCACAGGGAGAGGCTCCTTCTGCTTGAGGAAAGGACAGGAAAGAGTAAAGGGGACTTTGTCATAGAGCTTAGGCATCAGCTCAACCGCAGTGGCATACAACACTAAGCAGGCTCCTGGGGTTCCCAATTCCAGGCCTTGGCTTCTGGATGGCATTTCTGGACCCACCCTCAGCCAGAGGGGAGCCCACTGCCCTGAAGGGAGAGACTCAGACCTGGCAGCATTCACCACAAGCTGACTGAAGAGCATGTGAGCCTTGAGTGAACATTGGCACTAGCCAGGCAGTACTCACAGTGGGCCTGGGGCAATGGTGACCATGAGGAGACACTCCTTCTGCATTAGAAAAGGAGAAAGAAGAGTGGAAAGGATGATCCTGCAGTTTGGATGCCAGCATAACTACAGTAGAATACAGTACCAAGTAGAATCCTAAGGTTCTGAACTCCAAGCTCTGGCTCCCAGATGGCATTTATGAACCTGCCCCGGGCCAGAGTTGGGAGTTCGCTGCCATGAACAGGATACGAGCCTGGCCGGATTTACCATCTGCTGACTAAAGAACCCTTGGACCTTCAGTGATCATCAGCAGTAGGCAGGCAGTGGTCTCCGCAGGTTGGGCAAGACTCAGTGCTATGCTAGCTTTGACTCTAACACAGTGCAGGCCCAGTGGTGGTGGCCACAGGGCTGTTTGTCACCCCTCAACCTGCTCCAGGTAGCCCAGCATGGAGAGAGAGAGAGATACCCTGTTTAGGGGAAAGTAAGGGAAGAGAAAAAGTGTCTCTGCCTGGTAATCCAGAGAATTCTCCCAGATCTTTCCCAAGACCACCAAGATGGTACCTCTATAAGTGTGCAGGAATCACAATGTTATCAGACCTGGGGTGACCCAAAACACAGGCAATAAAGACTTTCCCAAACAGAAGCTGAGGGATTTAAACACCAGTGACCAAATATTTAGATTACAATATTCAACTCCTTTTGAATATTTAGGAAGCCTTCCAAAGAAGGATGGGTACAAACAAGCTCAGACAACGCAGATTATAATAAATACCTAACTCTTCAATGTGTAAACACTGATGAACATCCACAAGCATCAAGGCCATCCAGGAAAACATGAACTTACTAAACAAACTAAACAAGGCACCAGTGACCAGTCCTGGAGTGACAGCAATATGTGATCTTTCAGACAAAGAATTCAAAACTCATGAGGAAACTCAATGAAACGCAAGACAACACAGAGAAGGAATTCAGAATCCTACTAGATAAATTCAACAAAGAGATTGAAATAATTTTTAAAAATCAAGCTGAATTTCTGGAGCTGAAAAATTCAACTGACATACTGAAGACATACAGAGTATCTTAACAGCAGAATTGATCAAGCACAAGAAAGAATTAGTGAGCTCAAAGATTGCCTATTTGAAAACACACAGTCAAAGGAGACAAAAGAAGAATGAAAGCATACCTACAAGATCTTAAAAAAAAAATAGCCTCAAAGGGGCAAATCTAAGGGTTATTGGCCTTATAGAGAAGATAGAGAGACAAATTGGGGTAGAAGGTTTATTCAAAGGGATAATAATGGATAACTTTCCAAAACTAGAGAAAGATATCAATATTCAAGTAGGAGAAGGATATAGCACACAAAACATCTTTAACCCAAATTAGACTACCACTAAAGCATTTAACAATCAGACTCCCAAAGGTCAAGGAAAAATAAAGGATCCTAAAAGCAGCAAGAGAAAGGAAACAAATAACATACAAAGGAGCTCCAGTACAACTAGCAGCAGACTTCTCAGTGGAAACCTTACAGGCCAGGAGAGAGTGGCATGACATATTTAAAGTGCTGAAGGAAAAAAAAAATTATCCTAGAATAGTATATCAAGCAAAAGTGTCCTTCAAACAAAAAGGAGAAATACTTTCCCAGACAAACAGAAGCTGAGGGATTTAAACACCAGACCTGTCCTACAAGAAATGCTAAAGGGAGCTCTTCAATCTGAAAGAAAAGGATGTTCAGGCAGATCACGAGGTCAAGAGATGGAGACCATCCTGGCCAACATGGTGAAACGCTGTCTCTATTAAAAATACAAAAATTAGCTGGGCGTGGTGGTGCATGCCTGTAGTCCCAGCTACTCGGGAGGCTGAGGCAGGAGAATCGCTTGAACCTGGGAGGTGGAGGCTGCAGCAAGCCAAGATCGTGCCACTGCACTCCAGCCTGGGAAACCGAGCGAGACTCCGTCTCAGAAAAAAAAAGAAATCATCTGAAGGCACAAAACTCTCACTGGTAATAGTAAGTAAACAGAGAAACACAGAATATTATAACTGAAATTGTGGTGTGTAAACTACTTACATCTTTAGTAGAAAGACTAAAAGATGAACCTATCAAAAGTAATAACTACAACAATTTTTAAAGGCATAGACAATGTGATAAGATATAAATATAAACAACAAAGAGTTAAAAAGTGGGGGAGGGAGGAAAAAGTTAAAATGTAGAGTTTTTATTAGTTTTCTCTGTGCTTGTTTGTAGTTTGTTTTTGCAATCAGTGTTAGGTTGTCATTAGTTTAAAATAATGAGTTTTAAGATGTCATTTATAAACCTCATGGCAACTTCAAATCAGAAAACCTACAACAGATACACAAAAAATAAAAAGCAAGAAATTAAAACATACCACCAGAGAAAATCACCTTCACCAAAAGAAAGAAAGAAGGGAAAGAAGGAAGAAAAGACCACAAAACAACCAGAAAACAAATAATAAAATGGCAAGAGTAAATCCTTACTCATCAATACTACCATTGAATGTAAATGGACTAAACTCTCCAATCAAAAGACATACAATGGTTGAATGGACAAACAGGATCCAACTATCTGTTGCCTACAAGAAATACTCACTTCACCTATAAAGACACACAGACTGAAAATAAAGGGATGAAAAAAGATATTCCATGCCAATGGAAACCAAAAAAGCATAGGAGTAGCTTACACTTATATCAGACAAAATAGATTTTAAGACACAAACTATGAAAAGAGACAAAGAAAGTCATTATATGATAATAAAGAGGTCAATTCACCAGGCGTGGTGGCTCATGCCTGTAATTCCAGCACTTAGGGAGGCCAAGGTGGGCAGATCACCTGAGGCCAGGAGTTCAAGACCAGCCTGGCCAACATGGCAAAAACCCATCTCTACTAAAAATACAAAAATTAGCTGGGTGTGATGGCACATGCCTGTAATCCCAGCTACTTGGGAAGCTGAGGCATGAGAATCTCTTGAACCTGGGATACAGAGGTTGCAATGAGCCAAGATTGTGTGATTGCATTCCAGCCTGGGCAACAGAGTGAGACTCTGTCTCAAAAAAAAAAAAAAAAAAGTAAATTCAGCAGAAATTCTGGAACTGAGGACTGAAGAATTCATTACATGAAATACAAAACAACATTCAGGCTGGGCACAGTGGCTCACGCCTGTAATCCCAGCACTTTGGGAGGCCAAAGCAGGTGGATCTCTTGAGGTCAGGAGTTCAAGACCAATCTGGCCAACATGGTGAAACCCTGTCTCTATTAAAAATACAAAAATTAGCCAAGCATGGTGGTAGGTATTTGTAATCCTAGCTGCTTGGAAGGCTGAGACAGGAGAATTGCTTGAACCTGGGAGGCAGAGGTTGCAGTGAGCTGAGATCACGCCACTGCACTCCAGCCTGAGCAACAGAGTGAGACTCCATCTCAAAAAATATATATATATATACATTCAAAAGCTTCAACAATAGATTAAGTCAAGTGGAAGAAAATATCTCAGAACTTAAAGACAGGTCTTTTAAAATATCCCAGTCAGGCAAAATTGAAGAAAAAAATTAAAAAGAATGAAACAAGTCTACAAGATGTATCAGACACCATAAAGACCAAATATTTAATTTTCCAGTATCCCAGAAGGCAAAGAAAAAATGAAAGGTATAAAAACCTATTTACCTATTTAACGAAATAATATCTGAAAACTGCCTTAGTCTAGCAAAAGATTTAGACACCCAGGAAGCTCAATGACATGCAAATCCATATAATTTTAAAAAGCTCTTCTCCACAGCACATTATAGTCAAACTGTCAAAAGTCAAAGACAAAGACAGAATTCTAAAAACAGCAGGAAAAGAATGTTTATCACTTATAAAAGAACCCCCATAAGGCCGGGTGCGGTGGCTCACACCTGTAATCCTAGCACTTTGGGAGGCTGAGGCTGGTGGATCATGAGGTCAGGCGATCAAGACCATCCTGGCTAACACGGTGAAACCCTGTCTCTGCTAAAAATACAAAAACAAAACTAGCCAGGCGTAGTGGCGGGCTCCTGTAGTCCCAGATACTCGGGAGGCTGAGGTGGGAGAATGGCGTGAACCCGACAGGCGGAGCTTGCAGTGAGCCAAGATTGCGCCATTACATTCCAGCCTGGGCGACAGAGCAAGACTCTATCTCAAAAAAAAAAAAAAAAAAAAAAACAAAAAAAAACACCATAAGACTAAGCAGATTTCTCAGCAGAAACCTTACAGACCAGGAGAAAAAGGGATGGTATATTCAAACCATTCAAACCAATGATACAAAAGTCAGTAGCATTTCTATATGCCAAGAGTGAACAGTCTAAAAAAGCAATCAGACCAGGTGCAGTGGCTCACACCTGTAATCCCAACACTTTGGGAGGTCGAGGCAGGAGGACCACCTGAGGTCAGGAGTTCAAGACCAGCCTGGCCAACATGGTGAAACCCCATCTCTACTAAAATACAAAAAAATAGCTGGGTGTGGTGGCTCGCGCCTGTAATCAATCCCAGCTACTTGGGAGGCTGAGGCAAGAGAACTGCTTGACCCCGAGAGGCAGAGGTTGCAGTGAGCTGAGATCATGCCACTGCACTCCAGCCTAGGTGACAGAGTGAGACTCTGTCTCAAAAAAAAAAGAAAAAAGATTAATGATGAAAGGAAGAAAGGAAGAAAATAAAGGAAGGAGGGAAGGAAGATTACCCTCACTTGTGCGTTCTATGTTGTTCCTGCAATCCCAGTGCCTGGGGCCATGTCTCCTTTGTTCTCTAGTATTAGATCCTGGAAGAACTACAGAAAGGCTGGCATGATAACTAGTGCTTGCCCCCCACCTTTGGGCTCTGGGACTAGCACCCACGCTCCGGACCAGACAGTGAAGCTGCATTTCAACCTCAAAATTGGCATCAGACCCAGCCTCAAACAGCTGGCTCTGAACTCCAGGGCTCCTGCCACCCTAGGCTTGCTCCCAGAACTCTGAAGAGGAGCTGGTGGTCTCATTATTCCACATTCTGCTCTGTTGGGAGCAATCATGGCACTTTGGCTGAGAAATGTTATATTCAGACGTTTCAAGTTGATGTGGCTGAAAATTTTAATTTGAAAAGGATATTTCACACATATTAATAATAATTCATAGTTTCAAACATGTTTACTTCAATAAATAATTATATATGTGTATATGTGGGTGTCGTATGGTTGGGTGTGTTTGTGTCTGTCTCCGTATATGCTGAATTTATCTACTTCTCATTCATTTTTGGTAATGATTATTCTTCTAATACAACACTACAAAAAATACCAGTGAATCATCAATGATTAACTTGTTGAAAATAGTTTTCCTCTGGCTTCATGATTACCTGCTTCAATAAAATAAAATAACAACATTATTTAATTTCCTGACCCAACTACCAAATTAATCTAAAATAAAACAAGCTACTATAATCCCCCAGTTTTCTTTAGACTAGCTGGACTTTTGGCCGTCAGAATCACTTCAAATCTGGAAGAAACAAAGAAAAGAAAAAGCAAAATGTCTTTCTCTCCAGTAGAAAAAGAAGAACCCTCCCTGTGACAGGCTGTGACTTGTCAATCTGCTCGCAGACGTTATGACACCTCTTATTGGCAGAGCTCCCAAAGGGCCAGCTGCTGCTCACGAAAGCCGAGAGGTGTGGAAGAATGAAAGGGAAAATGAAATAAGAAAAAAGAGGATATTCACGGAAGATCATGAGATTCCAGCGCAAATCCTGCTTCTACAGATAGATATCTGTATTAAATCATTTAAGTTCTCTGAGCCTCTGTTTCCTCATCAATAAAATAGGAAAATAATGCCTGTGCTACAGGGGCTTGAGGAGATTAAAATAAAACACATGACAGTGTTTAGAACAGCTTCTGACCCAGCTGCACTCAATAAATATTTCCCTATTGTTGTGATGACAAATTATTTTTTCTTGTAGGCCTTTTAATTAGAAGTAGAGTGTCATTATAGATAATAGTAAATCATGTAGAAGGTGTGTTTGAACTGTACTTGTAGTCTTCAAGTTGGGACTTCCAGACTACTTCCCCTTAATGTGAGGAAGGTTGATGTTACAAGCCAATTATATACTTTTTTTTTTTTTTCTTGAGATGGAGTTTCACTCTTGTTGCTCAGACTGGAGTGCAATGGCACAATCTCAGCTCACTGCATTCTCTGCCTCCCTAGGTTCAAGCGATTCTCCTGCTTCAGCCTCCCAAGTAGCTGGTATTACAGGCACCCACCACCATGCCCAGTTAACTTTTGTATTTTTAGTAGAGATGGGTTTTCATCATGTTGGCCAGGCTGGTCTCGAACTGCTGACCTCAGGTGATCAGCCTCAGCCTCCCAAAGTGCTGGGATTCCAGGCATGAGTCACCGTGCCCAGCTTTATGTACTGCTTAAGACAGAAAAAATAGGTTTCATTTTGAGTGACAACTCAGATAAACTAGTAGTGGATGCCTGAAGCACTATGCTGGGAAGGATCCTGAAGCTGAGTTTTAAATCTAGAGCAAGAGAGATGTGATAGATGGCAACACCTACCATGATTGCAGAAGGGGAAGTGATGGTTCATGCCATTCCTGATATTCTATGCACAAAGGATACAACTTCAATGAGTTTTGTAGCCAGCCTCACAAGATAAATTCAGACAAGTAATGATAATTCTTAAACCAAGAAAAAACTTAAGAATCACTTCATTTCCAAAAAATTCAGCACTGCTGCCAGTGCTCAGCACTCATGTGGGCCACAGCCCCAAGGACAGGCCTGTGACACCTTCTGCTGCCACCACTGGCACCCACATGTGCCACCCAGGGGCCCCACGGCCAGCCTGCTGCCACTACTGTTACCAGTGGTGCCATGCATGCCAGCCAAGGGCCAAAGGCCTGTCTCCCAGCCCACCACTGCTATTCCCAGCACATGTGGATGCCATCTGGAAGCTACAGAATGGGCCCATGCAGGGCCCCCACCTCCACCAGCACCCACATATGCTTCCCAGGGGCATGAAGACCAGTATGTCTGTCTCACCAACACGACCACTGGTGCCTGAAGATGGCTCAGTTGGTGTCCCCATCCCGAGCGAAGCCTCACCACAGCCTCCACTAACAAGTTCAGCCTAAGTCATCAAGGAACTCACGGACACCACTGACACTGATTACAGAGAAAGAAATCATATGGAGACTACACTACTGTGCCCACTCAGAATTGAAGCCAAAATACCCAATCCAACCATCACTATAGATACAACTACAGGAAAAATCTTTCCCTACAAAAGCCAATCCATAAAATTAGAAGAAGTGACTATTGCACCAGATGCACAGATGTTAATGTAAGAACACAAGAACCGTTTTTAAAAAAGCAAGGAAACATGACACCTTCAAAAGACTGCAATAATTCTCCAGTAACAGATCAAAAAAAAAAAAAAAATCTACGAAATACCCGAAAAAGAATTCAAAACAATGCTCTTAAGGAAACTCAGGGGATATAAGATAAATTGAAACCCTGAATAGACCAATAGCAAGCTCTGAAACTGAATCTGTTAAAAACAAACAAACAAACAAACAAAAAACCTACCAACCAAAAAAAGCCCTGGACCAGAAGGATTCATAGCCAAATTCTACCAGATGTATAAAGAAGAAATGGTACCAATCATACTAAAAGTATTCTAAAAAATTGAGGAGGGACTCCTCCTTAACTCATTCTCTGAAGGCAGTATCAGCCTAATACCAAAATCTGGCAGAGAATGACAAAAAAAAAAAAAAAAAAAGAAAACTTCAGGCCAATATTCCTGAAAGCACAGAGGCAAAACTCCTCACAAAATACTAGCAAACTGAATCCAGCAACACATCAAAAAGTTAATTCACCACAATCAAGTAGCCTTTATTCCTGGGATACAAGGATGGTTCAATATAATGCAAATCAATAAATGTGATTCACCACATAAACAGAATTAAAAGTATAGACCATATGATCTTCTCAATAGATGCAGAAAAAGCTTTCTATAAAGTCCAATATCTCTTCATAATAAAAACCCTTAATAGACTAGGCATCAAAGGAACATATCTCAAAAATTGTAAGAGCCATCTATGACAAAACCACAGCCAATATCATACTGAGTGAGCAAAAGCTGGAACCATTCCCCCTGAGAACTGGAGTAAGACAAGGATGCCCATGTTCACCACTCCTATTCAACATAGTACTAGAAGTCCTAGCCAGAGCAATCAGGCAAAACAAATAAAAGGTATCCAAATGGGAAAAGAAGTCAAACTATCTCTCTTTGCTAATGATATGATTCTATACTTAGAAAACTCTAAAAACTTCACCAAAAAGAAAACTTTAAAAAATGACTTTAGCAAGGTTATAGGATACAAAATCAATATACAAAAATTAGTGGCATTTCTATACATCAATAACGTCCAGGCTGAGAGTCAAATCAAGAACACAATCCCATTTACAATAGCCACAAAGAAAATGAAATACCTAGGAATACAGCTAACCAAGGAGGTTAAAGATCTCTACAAGGAGAAGTAAAAAAAAACACTGCTGGAAGAAATCAGAGATGACACAGATAAATGGAAAAACATTCCATGCTCATGGATTGGAAGAATCAGTATCATTAAAATGGTCATACTGCCCAAAGTAATTTGTAGATTCAATGCTATTCCTATCAAACTACCAATGTCATTCTTCACAGAATTAGAAAAACCTATTCTCAAATTCATATGGAGCTAAAAAAAAGAGCCCAAATAACCAAAGCAATACTAAACAAAAAGAACTGAGCCAGAGGCATCACACTACCCAACTTCAAACCATACTATAAAGCCATGGTAACCAAACCAGCAAGGTACTGGTACAAAAACAGACATACAGACCAATAGAACAGAACAAATACTCAGTAATAAAGCCTAGCCTTAAAATGGCTAGCCATGTTATCCCAGAAGAAAACAATGAAATTGAACCTCTACTTTTTGCCATATACAAAAATTAACTCAAGAGAGATTAAATATTTAAATGTAAGACCTCAAACTATAAAAATCATAGAAGAAAACCTAGGAAATATCTCCTATAGAATGGGAGAAAATTTTCACCAACTATGTATCTAACAAAGGTCTAATATCCAGAATCTATATGGAACTTAATGCCACAAGCAAAAAACAAATAGCTCCATTAAAAAGTGGGCAAAGGACATGAACAGACATCTCTCAAAAGAAGACATAAAAGCAGCCAAACACATATGGAAAAAATGCTCATCATCACTAATCATCAGAGAAATGCAAGTCAAAACCACAATGAGATACCATCTCATACCAGTCAGAACGTCTATTATTAAAAAGCCAAGGGCCAGGCATGGTGGCTCATGCCTGTAATCCCAGCACTTTGGAAGGCCAAGGCGGGAGGATCACCTGAGGTCAGGAGTTTCAGACCAGCCTGGCCAACATGGCAAAACCCTGTCTCTACTAAAAAATACAAAAATTAGCCAGGTGTGGTGGTGTGCCAAAAAATACAAAAATTATCCAGGTGTGGTGGCATGTGCCTGTAATCCCAGCTACTCAGGAGGCTGAGGCAGGAGAATCACTTGAACCCGGGAGGCAGAATTTGCAGTGAGCGGAGATTGCACCACTGCACTTCGGCCTGGGCGACAAAGGAAGACTTCATCTCGAAAAAAAAAAAAAAAAAAAAAGTCAAAAACCAGGTGCTGGTGAGACATGAAGAAAAGGAAACACTTATACATTGTTGGTGGGGCTATAAATTAGTTCAGCTACCGTGGAAAACATTTTGGAGATTTCTCAAAGAACTTAAAACATAGCTACCATTAAACCCAGCAATCCCATTTTACTGGGTGTTTACTCAAAGGAAAATAAATCATTATACCAAAAAGATGCACACTCATATATTCATCACCATGCTATTCACAATAGCAAAGACATGGAATTAGCTAGGTGCCCATCAACTGTGGATTGGATAAAGGAAATGTGGTACATATACACTGTGAAATTCTATGGAGCCATAAAAAAAGAATGAAATCATGTCCTTTGCAACAACATGGATGGAGCTGAAGGCCATTATCCTAAGCAAATTAACACAGGAACAGAAAACCAAATACCACGTGTTCTCACTTATATATATGGTAGCTAAACATCAAGTACTCATGGACATAAAGATTGCAACGATAGACACTGAGGACTACCAAAAGAGGGAGAGTGTGAGAGGGGCGTGGGTTGAAAAACTACCTATTGGGTACTAGGCTCACTACCTGGGTACAATATATTCATGTAACAAGCCTGTACAAGGTTTGTTTTATAATATTTTAGATACTCCTGTATCTAAAAGCTGAAATTAACAAACAAACTAAATAAATAAATAAATAAAATACCCAGGAACTTAACCAAGAAAGTGAAAGACCTCTACAAGGAAAACTACAAAACATCAATGAAAGAAATTCTTGAACACCAAAACATATTCACTGAAAGATGAAAGAAATTACTTCTTTCATTGGTGTTTTGAACACAACAAATGGACACAAACAAATGGAAACACTTCCCTTGTTCATGGATCAGAAGAATTAATATTGTTAAATTGACCATACTACCCACAGCAATTTACAGATTCAGTGTAATCCCTACCAAAATACCAATGACATTCTTCATAGAAATAGAAAAAACAATTCTAAAATGTATATGGAACTACAAAAGACCCTGAATAGCAAAAAAAAAAAATTAAAAAAATAAAAAATAAAAAAAACCTGGACAAAAAGAACAAAGTTGGAGGCACCATACTACCAGATTTCAAAATATACTACAAAGCTATAGTAACCAAAACAGCATGGTATTGGTATAAAAACAGACACATAGACCAATGGAACAGAATACAGAACTCAGAAATAAATCCACATATTTACAGCCAACTGACATTCAATAAAGGTTCCAACACACATTGAGTAAAGAACACCCTTTTCAATAAATGGTGCTGGGAAAACTGGATATCCATATGCAGAATAATGAAACTAGACTCCTGTCTCTCAACACATACAAAAATTAACTCAAGATGGATAAAAGACTTAAGCCTAAGACCCAAAACTATAAAACTACTAGAAGAAAACACAGAGGAAATGCTTCAGGATACTGATCTAGGCAAAGACTATATGGCTAAGACTTCAAAAGTATATGCAACAAAAACAAAAATAGACAAATGTGAACTATATTAAATTGAAAAGTTTCTGCACAGCAAAGACACAATCAACACAGTAAAGACACAACCTGTCGATTGTGACAAAATATCTGCAAACTATTAATCTGACAAGGAGGAACTAATATCTAGAATATACAAGGAATTCAATTCAACTGTAAAAAAAAAACCCACAAATAATCCCATTAAAAAGTGGGCAAAGGACATCAATAGACATTTCTCAAAAGAAGACATACTGATGGCCAACAGGTATATAATAAAATGATCAACATCACTAATCATCAGGAAAATGTATATCAAACCACAATGAGATCTCACCCCAGTTAGAATGGCTGTTATCAAAAAGAAAAAAACAAATGCTGGTAAGAATGTGGAGAAAGGGGAACTCATACACTGTTGGTGGGAATGCATATTATTACAGCCATTATGGAAAATAGTATGGAGGCTTCTCAAAAAATTAAAAATAGAACTTTCATACATTCAGCAATCCCGTTACTGGGTATTTATTCAAAGGAAAGGAAATCAGTATATCAAAGGTATACCTGCACCCCCATGTTTATTACAGCACTATTCACAATAGCTAAGATCTGGAATCAACCTAAATTTCCATCAACAGATGAATGGATTTTCAAATGAGCACAATGAAATACTATTTAGCCATAAAACCAATGAAATCCTGTCATTCATATCAGTATGAATGAGCCCAGAGGATATTATGTTAAGCAAAGTAAGTCAGGCACAGAAAGTTAAATACTTCATATTCTCACTTATAAGGGGGAGCTAAAACAAATTTTTGAGCTCATGGAAGTAGAGAGTAGAATTGTGGCTATTAAAGGCTGGGAAGGATAAAGGGGACGGAAGGATGGGGAAAGGCTGGTTAATGGATACAAAATTATGGCTAGACAGGAAGAATTCATTCTAGTGTTCTGCAGCACTGTAGGGTGAATATGGCTAACAGTAACTTATTTGTGTATTTTCAAAAAGCTTGAAGTGAGGATTTTGAATGTTCACAGCACAAAGAAATAATAAATGCTTGAGGTGATGGATTTGCTTTTTACAACCTGGTTTGATTATTATAAATTGTATATACATATCAAAATATCACTCTATATCCCATAAATATGTATAATTATTACATGTCAACTAAAAATAAAAGAGAAAAAATTATCAGAGGGAAAATTACCTTCTGGAATCACAAATATTAGTCAATGAAGGTTTTTAAATTAAAACGAACAAAAAATTGTTTAACAAAGAATATGCCAGTACTGATAATATCCATGTCATTATAGGGACAAAACGTTAGAGATATCCTACTTTACTGGCTTATGCCTTGAAAATCTGAGGAAGAGGTAGGGAAAGGAGACTGCTGGATAGCCCAAGGGCTGACAACAATTTTCAACATTTATAAGTTTGATGTCCCTGGAGGGAAACTTTTAAGAAACAGCAAACTTCCCCCAACAAAATAATTTTTTTAAAAAATGCAATTATGCAAACAGACAAATTGGTAGTCCTAAGTCCACAGTATTCTCCCACAAAGAACATTCTCAAATACCACTCACAATTTTGGGGAAGAGGTCAGCTTGGACTGGCCTACCACAGTTTTTGCCTTGACCTGTTCCAGCAAAAGCCTCTGCTCTGTGCACTGTGGCCTGTCCAGAAATATCTGTTGATGCAAGTCTTCAGGGGCCTCATTCTAATGAGAAGATTTAAGAATTTCTCTTCTTCTCTATTTAGCTTTCCTAACTCACCATTTAGCTATCACAATAAGGGGCTCTTCCTTTTGATGATAATGGTACCCCTAATTGCAGCATCATTATATTTAATAACCTGACCAAACACAAAACAAACATATAGAAGAGTTATTTGTCTACAGAGAGTGAGACAGCTCTCTTCCTTCAAAATTCTGTATTGAATTTGATCAAGTTCCTCAGCAATTTCTAGAATAGGGTAGGAATATCTAATGAAATTAAAACCTGGTACTACCTGGTTAAGGTACTACGTCTTATGGCCAAGAGTAACAAGGACTGGATTTATCTTCCTGCCTTAAACAACTAGGAAACCAGAGAGACTTATGAAATCATGATTTTCAGACATTGAAAAACAACCAGCACAGAACTCCAGTCTCCCAGAGAGAAGGGAAACGAAAACAAGACAAGCCCTGTAATTGTCACAGCTTACTGACTAGAGGCAGTTTCCAGGTCACAGCACAGGGAGGAGAAATCCTAAGAGTTAAGGGAGGTCAGGGTGGCCAGAATTTGGGATAGAAATAATTTATATTTCCACCAACCAGACTGCCCTCATGACACAAAGGCTATCTGGTAGAATCCTCAGAAGGATGTTTCCTAGGGATAAGTTAACCCTAAAGACTGCTCTGGACCCAGCCTAATAAAACTTAAAGGCAGGTCTTTCTTTTCTTTCTTTTTTTTTTTTTAACTTTTAGGTTTGGGGGTACATGTGCAGGTTTGTTATACAGGTAAACCTGTGCTATGGGGGTTTGTTGTATAGATTATTTCATCACCCAGGTACTAAGCCTAGTACTCAAGTTATACTTTCTGCTCCTCTCCCTCCTCCCACCCTCCACCCTCAAGGAGCCCCCAGTGTCTACTGTTCCCTTCTTTCTGTTCATGAGTTCTCATCATTTAATTCCCACTTATAAGTGAGAACATGCGGTATTTCGTTTTCTGTTTCTGCATTAGTTTGCTAAGGATAATGGCCTCCAGCTCCACCCATGTTCCAGCAAAAGACATGTGTTCATTCTTTTTTATGGCTGCATAGTATTCCATGGTGTATATCTACCATATTTTCTTTATCCAATCTGTCACTGATGAGCATTTAGGTTGATTCCATGTCTCTGCCATTATGACTAGTGCTGCAATTAATATTTGAGTGCATGTTAACGTCAGGTCTTAAAAGTATCCAAGTGATTCCAAGTAACTTGACTGTGTACCAGAACAAAATTCAACACTACATAAATGAATTCAATACAATTCAGCATGCGACAAAAACATGCTGACATTCAAATGAATACAATACAATACAATTCAGCACACAATATAAAATTCACAATATCTGGCATCTAGTAAAAAAAAAACTTTAGGCATGTCAAAAAACAGAATAATATGATCAATAACAGGGAGAAACTGCAATCAATAGAAACAGACATAAAAACGACAGAATAGAATTCTCAAACAAGGACATTAAAACACCTATTAAAAATACATTCCGTAGGCTGGGTGCGGTGGCTCACGCCTGTAATTCCAGCACTTTGGGAGGCTGAGGTGGGCGGATCACAAGGTCAGGAGATCGAGACCATCCTGGCCCGTCTCTACTAAAAATACAAAGTAATTAGCCGGGCATGGTGGCGGGCGCCTGTAGTCCCAGATACTTGGGAAGCTGAGGCAGGAGAATGGTGTGAACCCAGGAGGTGGAACTTGCAGTAAGCCAAGATCGTGCCACTGCACTCCAGCCTGGGCGACAGAACGGGACTCCATCTCAAAAAAAAAATACATTCCATATGTTTAAGAAAGTAGAAGAAAATGTGAACATGATGAAGACAGAAACTGAAGATATAAAAGACCCAAATGGAATCTCTAGAGATGAAAAATGTAATATCTGAGATTAAAAACACACCTAGATTAGATTAATCACCAATTAAACAAAAATAAGTTAGATGTAGGAGGGAGGCAAGAAAGAAAACAAATAGATATCAAACTCCTCCAGAAGTGAAGGGAGTATCTTCCTTTTCAGAAATAATTCTCTCTGACCTGCCATTAAAATTCAAGTATAGTATACAGATTTAAGGTTAGTTTAGTAGTAAGAAATAGAACAATCACTGATGTTTTTTCTGGATTTAATCTTTGAAGACTATAAACTGAGATCCTGATTGAAAGTCAGATCTGGGAAAAAAAAAGTCAGATCTGAGACAGCACTTTTCAATACAATATAATGCAAGTCACATATGCAACTTTAAATTTTCTAGTGGTCACATCAAAAATAAAGAGAAATGGGTGAAACTAATTTTAATAATATATTTTATCTAATATATCCAAAATATAATTGTAATACCATTAATATAAAATTAACCCTTTACTTTTTGTGTAATAAGTCTTTGAAATCCACTTGTTCTATAGTTAGAGCACACCTCAATTCTGACTAGCCACATTTCAAGTGCTCAGTTCCAACATGTGGCTAGTGGCTAACATATTGAAAATTATGGGTCTAAGCAGATGCATTAGTCAGGGTAGTTCTAGCTGATATAACAAACCCCCAAATCTCAGTGGCTTAACACAACAAAGACTTGTTTTTAATTCAGGTTACAGTCCAGGGAGGTCAAGAGGGAAAGGAACTGCTCCATTCAGAGACTCATGTTTCTTCCAGCCAGTAGCTCCATTGTCTCCTTTTTGGAAATTTTATAACTGGATTCTCTCCATCCAGCAACCTGATGAGCAAAGAGTGAGGGCATGTAAAATGTTTTAGGGCCCATGCCTAGAAGTTCTGTATATCATTTCCACCAACATTCTATTGGAATATAACTGACTGGAACTCAATCACATGAAAATCCAACTCCAAAGGAGCTGGGAAACATAGAAGAGCATGTGGAAACAGTGACGCTACCACAACTGTAGAGCCGAATGAAAGAGTGGGGAGGCGTTTCTGCAGATCAGAGCTGCCAACACAGTCAATGTTTTCCTGTCTGATTAGACAGAAGGCCACTTGCCATGCACAGAAAGCACTGGCCACGAAGAATGCTTCTGTTGAATACTAAGACCCCGTGGGTTATGCTGAAACTTATTGAATAAGTTACTGTTCTTCTATGGACTGATACTCTTCCACACTGTTCTAGAGAAATATATAAGAATCTGCTCCCCACTCTACAATAGTGACAAGGGTGATCTCCTTGAGCTAAAACATTTTAGAAGAGGAAGCAATATAATTTGTGAAAATCACATATGCTCAGAGCAGCCCTGAGACTCTGAACTTCAGAAGTAAGGAGGATTTGAGAGATCTACTCCAGTCCTATCTCTCTCTTCATTTTACAGGGCAAAAAAAACTACAGCCCAGAGAGAAAAGATGACCTGTCCAAGGTTAGAACCAATTTGATCAGAATTATAATTTGATCTTACTGCAACAAGTAATGTTGACTTTCTGATGTGCATCTCAGCTAATGCTACAACAATGTGGTCTATAAACCACCTGAAAAACTCAGTGGCTAATAGCAACAAGTATTGTTCTCATCATCATGAGTCTGCAGGTCAACTACAGTTTAGCTGATCCAAGCTGGGCTTGGTGGGCATGAAATAGGTCATGAAATCAATCTAATTGATTTCAACTAGCTTAGAATCTAATCTAATCTAACCCACTAGATTGCAACTAGCTTTTCAAAAGAATGCAATAGATCAGAATAGAAGGTATCAAAGTGCATGGGACTATTAGCTAAGTGATTTTTTGTGCAATTTGAAATTTCAATTATATACATGATGCATAAACTAGGTCATGATATACAATGTATTTCTTACTGTGGGTTACAGTCAATATAGTTTGAAAGAAGTCTGGCCATACACAGTGGCTTGTAATCCCAGCACTTTGGGAGGCCAAGGTGGCTGGAATGCTTGAGCCCCAGAGTTCAAGACCAGCTTGGGCAACATAGCAAAACCCCATCTCTACAAAAAATACAAAAATTAGCCAGGCATTAATGATGTGTGCCTGTAGTCTCAGCTACTTGGGAGGCTGAGGTGGAAAGATCACTTGACCCCAGGAGGCCAAGGCTGCAGTGAGCTGTGATGGATCCATTACAGTCTACCCTCAGCAACAAAGCAAGACTCTGTCTGAAAAGCATAAATAATTAAAGTCTTCAGAATTGGTCAGGCTAAATATAATCCCATATGTATGTGATAAAATTATCAAAGGTTGAGATGACTGAGCCTGCTACAAACATTTTAATGAATCCTTTAATTCAAGTGGATCACTATTCTCTGACCACAAATTCCCAATCTTGCATCTCCCTCCCAAATCATGTTACCTTCTGTCACTCAACCCCTTCTGTTTTGAGCTCATGTCATTTAAAGTTGTTCTAGATGCTGGAGATGTATTAGTGGGTAGAGAAAATGTGTGAACTCATCAATATGACACATCTCAGGCTAAGGAATATCTCACCAATACTCCTCATGTGCCATCAATATCGTATCTAATTTTGTTCCCACATCTGCTCAGTACACTATTCCTGTCAGGTCCTGCCTTTCCATATAGTTGATAAATGCAACAACAAAGATTTAACGAATCAAAAGAGCTTGATTTAAAAGGTACATCCTTGGCTGGGCATGGTGGCTCACACCTGCAATCCCAGCAATTTGGAAAGCTGAGGAGGGTGATCACCTAAGGTCAGGAGTTCAAGACCAGCCTGGCCAACATGGCGAAACCCCATTTCTACTAATAATGCAAAA
Organism: Papio anubis; assembly: GCF_008728515.1. Lineage (NCBI taxonomy): Eukaryota > Metazoa > Chordata > Mammalia > Primates > Cercopithecidae > Papio > Papio anubis. The sequence goes on from NW_022164575.1 coordinate 349,218, forward strand.
ATTAGCTGGGTATGGTGGCGGGCGCCTGTAATCCCAGTTACTTGGAAGGCTGAGGCAGAAGAATTGCTTGAACCCGGGAGGCAGAGGTTGCAGTGAGCCCAGACTGCACCATTGCACTCCAGCCTGGGCGACAAGAGCGAAACTGTCTCCAAAAAAAAAAAAAAAACAGTACATCCTTAATGATTCCAATTATATGATGTTCTAGAACAAGTAAAACACATCTATAGTAGGAAAAAAAACACAGAACAGTAGCTGCCTTGCAGCAGGGTGATGATGGAGCATAGGGACTGACTGGGAAGGGACAAGAGGAGGTTACTGGGGTAATGGAAATGCTTCACAGCTTGATACGGTTGTGGGTTACAAAGGCATATCCACTTGATGAGGTTAAGCAGTTAAGATTTGTGCATTTCAATGTAGGCGAATAAAAGAACTATAAAAATAATCTAGTGGGGGCAGGAAGTGAGGAGTATGATAAGAATGGCAGAATGCTGATAGTTGTTGAAGCTGGATAATGGTACTTGGGTTCATTATGTCACTGTTTATTTTGTATGTATTTGAAATTTTTGTAATAAAGTTTACAAAATTATTGCAGTTCAGGTCTTTCCAATTATGCCACTTTTATTCATGGTGGCAGCTATCACAGGACATATGAAAGATATTCAATGTTCTAATCATCTTCAACAAAATCTGAATCAATAAAAAGGCAACATTTGAGAAACCAATTAATTATAAATGATGTTTTATCTATAAAAACCTAGGAATTTCTAAGTTCCAAAATAGATATTTTCTATGTCTGTAAATGAAGACTGGTCCAGTAACAGAGTACAAAATCATTTTATCTTTCTCATAATTCACAATAACTATTTACCCCTGTAAACCATTAATCATTCAACTAAAATAAGAAAATAAATTCGAATACCTTGATAACTATCACTAACAGGACCAGCTTGTTCCAGTCACTGGTTTTGTCCTTGCCTTCATTAAATTATTTGGTAGAGATCAAATGCCTCCCCCTGAGAATGTACATGCCTTGCCTCTGCTCCTTTCTACTTGTCATATAAGGAGTGGAGGAGATGTGCAATTAAAATATTTCTAAGCACTTTCACTGAAACACAATTAACCTCTGGGCTCTCGTCTCTCCATTTGGCACATAATCTGCCAGATCCTATCAAGGAAAAATTTCCTGAAGTCAGCCATTTAGTGGCATTGGCAATGTAATGTTTTGGGGAAGGAAAAGTACTCATCCACTTAGGAAAAGAGTTTTAAATAACTAACGGAAATTGATTCCCTCCCTTGGAAAAAGGCCCACAATCTGGCTGCAACTGCTTACAAGGACCCACTATTTTTTCAGCATTAAAGATGCTCCAGGAAGCTCATATGCTCCACATCATCTGTACTTTCTGCACAACCAGGCCCATCTTCTCTGTATCCGCAATGTTTATAAGTTCTCAGGATTCTCTGGGATTCACCTTTTGGGCGTTTTCCTACCATGTACCTATCATAAAAATTTTTGTGTGTGATGCATATGAAACACATTTCCTTTTAAGTAATTCCTTTCTGCTGCTTTATCCCAGAGGGCCTGTTCTTTCCCAACTTTCCTGACGTTATTGATCTTATTAATGTGTAGTTGTCCCTCCCTTTATCATAGTGCCTACTTTTTAGAAGAAATAAGTGATGCTGATTTAGCTAGTAAGTCTGCCTTATCATATTCATTAGTTCCCTATTTTTAACTGCCCCAATTAGATGTCTACTACTTTCTGTCCTAGAACAAGTTTTTAGAACAATAAAACTTTATGAACTAATTAATACAGAAAAGTATCCCTCCTCCAAGTCATAATTTCTATCTGTAATAACATTGCATTTGCAGAGAGCTCTCTTAAATGGCATGACATGTTCTTATAAGAGACTATTCAGGCTGGAAGGGTCTCATGAAGATATCATGTTTCCTCTCTCCCACCTGGTACAAACTGGCATAGGCTATTTTCACTGGAACCCCTTTCTGTTAACTTAAATATTTAAACTGGATCAGATCACATTTCTTTACTTCTGGGAGGGTCACAGAATTACTAATATAAATCCCTGGATATTATCTGGTCCCAGGTCACTTATTTTGAGTGGACAGGTCTCCTTAGTTATTCATTCAATAGATGAATGGCTGTTATTGAGTGCCTATTGTGTCAGGCAAAAGAGACACAAAAACTTACACATAAGAAAAAGAGAGGACACAAACTACTAATATCATAAATGAAAGAGGGGACATCACTCTAGAGCCGATGAACATTAAGAAGATAATCAAGGAACACTATGAATAACTCTATGCCCACAAATTTGATAACCTAAAGGAAGTGGACCATTCCTTGAAAGACACAATCTGCCAAAACTCACACACACAAAAAAACTATCTGAATAGGCTTATCTTTATGAACGAGTTGAATCAATAATTAAGAAACTTCCAAAACAGAAAGCACCAGGCCCAAGTGGGTTCACAGATGTTTCTACCAAAAGAAGAAATTATAGCAGCTCTCTTCCAGGAGATAACTACAGATGAAATACTTCTTAACTCGTTCTATGAGGTCAGAATTACCTTAATGCCAAAACTAGACAAAGATATTACAAGGAAAAAAATATATAGACTAGTCTCTCATAAATATAGATGTATAAAACCTCAACAAAACATTAGCAAATCAAATCCAACAATATAAAATAAGAATTATACACCACAACCAAGTAGGACTTATCTCAGTTATACAAAGCTGGTTCAACATTCAAAATTAGGCCAGGCACAGTGGCTCATGTCTGTAATCCCAGTACTTTCAAAGGCCAAGGCAGGCAAATCGCTTGGGGTCAGGAGTTCAAGACCAGCCTGGCCAACATGGTGAAACCCCGTCTCTACTAAAAATACAAAAACAAATTAGCAGGGCATGGTGGGCATGCACCTGTAGTCCCAGCTACTTGCAAGGCTGAGACAGAATTGCTTGAACCTGTAAGGTGGAGGTTGCAGTGAGCTGAGCTTGTACCACTGCACTCCAGCCTAGATGACAGAGCGAGACACTGTCTCAAAAAAAAAAAAAAAAAAAAAATCACAATTAATGGATGTAATCCATCATGTCATCAGGCTAAGGAAGAATAATCAAAAGATCATACTGATACAGAAAAAAAAGGCTGACAGGTCAGGTGCGGTGGCTCACACCTGTAATCTCAGCACTTTGGGAGGCCGAGGCAGGTGGATCGAGGTCAGGAGTTCGAGACCAGCCTGACCAATGTGGTGAAACCTCATCTATATTGAAAATACAAAAATTAGCTGGGCATGGTGGAGTGTGCCTGAAATCCCAGCTACTCAGGAGGCTGAGGCAGAGAATCACTTGAACCTCGGAGGCAGAGGTTGCAGTGAACCGAGATGATGTCATTGCACTCCAGCCTGGGCGACAGAGTGAGACTACGTCTCAAAAAATAAAAATAAAAAAGCAGCTGACAAAATCCAACACCCATTCGTGATTAAAATCTCAGTAAATCAGGAATAGAGAGAACTTCCTCACCTTGATAAAGAATCTCTACAAAAATCCTACAGCTAGCATCATATTTAATGGTGAGAAACTAGAAGCTTTCCCACTAAGATCAGGAGGAAGAGAAGAATATCTCCTCTCACCACTGCTTTTCAACATTATACTAGAAATACTGGTGAATTTAGTAAGGCAACAAAGGAAATAAAAGGTATACTGATTCGGCAGGAAGAAATAAAAGTATCTTTGATTAAAGATGTCTCTTCTACCCAATTTGATCTTTAGATTCAATGCAATCCCAATAAAAAACCCAGCAAGTTATTTTGCACATATCTATAAACTAAATTTAATCTGAAGAAGCAAAAGACCCAGAATAGCCAACATAATATTGAAGGAGAACAAAGTTGGAAGACTGACACTACCTGACTTACAGACTTACTATAAAGCTAGAATAATCATGGCAGTGTAGCACTGGCAAAAGACAAAAATAGATGAGTGGAAGAGAACAGAGAGCCCAGAAATGGATCCATATAAATATAGTCAACTGATTTGACTGATACGGTTTGGATGCTTATCCCCTCCAAATCTCATGTTTAAATGTGATTCCCAATGTTGGAGGTGGGGCCTGGTGGGAAGTAATTGGATCATGGGGCAGATCCCACATGAATGGCTTAGCACCATCCCCTTGGTGATAAGTCAGTTCTTGCTCAGTTAGTTCACATGAGGTCTGTTTGCTTAAAAGAGTCTGGGACCTCCCTCCTCTCTCTCTTGCTCCCTTCCTCACCATGAGACACCACCTGCTCTCCCTTTGCCTTCCACCATGATTGTAAGCCTTCCTGAGGCCTCACCAGAAGCAAATGCTAGCACTGTGCTTCCTGTACAGCCTGCAGAACCATAAGCCAATTAAACATCTCTTCTTTATAAATTACCCAGCCTCGGGTATTTCTTTAGAGTAACGTAAAAACAGAGTAACACATTGACAAAGAAGCAGACAATATAATGGAGAAAAGATGGTCTTTTCAAGAAATGATGCTGGAACAACTGGACATCACATGCAAAAAAAAAAAAAAAAAACTAACAAAAAAAATGAATCTAGACATAGACCTTATACCTTGCACAAAAATTGATTCAAAATGGATCATATACCTAAAAGTAAAATGCAAAACTATCCAAGAAGATAACACAGGAGAAAAATCTAGATAACCTTGGGTTTAGCAATGACTTTTAGACATAACATCAAGGCATAATCCATAAAAGAAACATTTAATAAGCTGAACTTCACTAAAATTAAAAATCTCTGCTCTGCAAAAGACACTATCAAGAGGGTGAAAAGATAAACCACAGACCAGAAGAAAATATTTGCAAAAGATATATCTGACAAGAGAATGTTACCAAAAATATAGACAGAACTCAAACAATCAGAAAACTTTGCAAAAGACACTATCAACAGAGTGAAAAGATAAATCACAGACCAGAAGAAAATATTTGCAAAAGATACATCTGACAAGAGAATGTTACCAAAAATATAGACAGAACTCAAACAATCAGAAAACTTGATTTAAAAATGGGCTAAAGCCCTTAATAGGCATCTCACACACATACACACACAGAAATAGACAGATGGCAACAAAGCATATGAAAAGATGCTCAACATCATATGTCATCAGGGAAATGCAAATTACAATGAGATATCACTACACACCTATTAGAATGGCCAAAATCCAGAACCCTGACACCACCAAATGCTGGCAAGGACGTGGAGCAACAGGAATTCTCATTCTTTGCTGGCAGGAATGCAAAATAGTACAGCCACTTTGGAAGACAATTTGGCAGTTTCTCACAGAACTAAACATACTCTTAACATAGGATCCAGCAATCATGTTTCTTGGTATTTGCCCAAAGGAGTTGAAGCCATGTCTACACAAAAATCTGTATACAATGTTTATAGCAGTTTTATTCACAATTGCCACAACTTGGAAGCAACCACGTCTTTCAGTAAGTGAATGGATTAAAAAAAGCTGTGGTATACACAATGAATTTTTCAATGCTAAAAAGTAAGCCATGAAAAGATATAGAGGAAACTTAAATGCATATTAACTAAGTGAGAACAATCTAAAACTTGTTCTACTAACAATCTACTACTATATGATTCCAATGATATGATATTCTGGAAATGGCAGAACTATGGAGATAGTAAAAAACATCAGTGGTTACCAGGGGTTGGGGGCAGGAGGGCGGAAGGGATAAGCAGGCAGAGCACAGAGGATTTCTACTACAGTGAACACACTCTGTATGATACTACACTGGTGGATTCATGTCATTATACATTTGTCTAAACCCACAAAATGTACATCATGAGTGAACACTAATGTAAAACATTTGGTGATAACAATATGTCAAGGTAGGCTCACAAATTATAACAAATATAACACTTCGGTAGGGGATACTCATGATGGGGCAGTCTATCCATGTATGTGGCAGGATGGAGTATATGGGAAACCTCTGTTCTTCTCAATTTTGCTTGAACCTGAAACTGCTCAAAAAAAGTCTTAAAAAATAGTCTATCAAAAAAACAAAAAACAAAAAAACAAAAAAAACTATACACACACAGAGAGTTCCTAAGCACAAAAATCTCAGTCTCCAATTATGTATACACTAAACCAGTAACTACCATGCAATCATTAACCCTAGCCCATAGGACTGCAGGCCACCCCTCCCTTCAACAGCTCCCTTCTTTTCAATTACTATAGTGAGTGTGGTGCATTTAAACTTCCTTTTTTGACCTCAGTGCCCCAAAGATGGAGCTTCAAGTCTCAGGGTTTTTTTTTCTTCTTATACATTGTAGCCAACAAGAGACACAAATCAGTGGGATTTAAACTCCATTTCTGATCTAGCTTTGTGTTTTAGGATACATGAGGCAGAGATGGCCAGCACACTCAGATTCTTTGGTCACAAAATTTCTAATTGATTTGCTGTGTTTCTGGCATCTTCAGATGTCTATAAAGGAAGGGCATGATGGTCAGCCTAAGGTGAAAGCAGGGGATAAGGACAGGCATCCTGAGAATCAATCTATGCTGTAACTTGTCTGAAGCCCACAAAGTTCTCTCTGACCATCACATTGAAACGGAAATATCAATATCTTTACTTTTAACCAATTAGACAAGATTCTTTGGGGGCTGTAATGAATAAATCATTCTTTTTATCCATTCCAACTGCTCCTGCTCTTTTTAGCTAATGTCTACCAAATTATTGTTTAAATAATATTACTTACTATTCAGCTACTTAGTTAATAAAGAACATATAGACCAAAAAAAGTACAGATCACTTTGTATTTATTACATTACTGAACTTTTTCAAATGACAGAATTCAACTCCAAAATAAAGTAATAAATGTCTATTAAATAATTATTCACTTGCATTTTTCTCTCCTAAAATTTTTAACACAGCAAAACATCTTAAAGACGTGTGAATAGATTCAGTGCACTCTCAGTGGCTCACAATCATGAGGCAAATATCACATTTATCCGTAAAAATACAAGATAAACACATCAATATTTTAAAATATTGCTGACATAAAAGGAAAAAATAAAATACTACACTTTTACCACAATTATTTTGGTAGATGATAGAACGTTGTTTAAAATAATGCTCCTCTATAGGACACATGCTGTGCTTGGCATACTTGGCACGTTAGCAGTTGGTAACTGCTCAGCTTCCATCTGCAGTTTCTCTAGCAGGACCCTTACTCAGGCCCACTTTCAAACCCTGAGCTCTGATCTGCCTGCCTCCACAGGGACTATTCTGGTACCCTTCCTCCTCCATCTACTCTTAAGGCTTTTCTGTCTTCCCTTCTATTCCCCCAGATTCACACTTGCTGCCATCTCCATTTTCAGCAAAGATGCCTGGCACAAAACTCACAAAGCTGAGCATCTCCTCCATAGCTCTTACCCCAGATGTTGTCCCTTCACTGACTAAATTATAACTATTAGGTAAAGAGAATGAGTCTACCCACAAAAATAAATTAGGCCGGGCACAGTGGCTCATGCCTGTAATCCCAGCACTTTGGGAGGCTGAGGCAGGCAGATCACCTAAGGTCGGGAGTTCGAGACCAGCCTGACCAACATGGAGAAACCCCGTCTCTACTAAAAATACAAAAAAATTAGCTGGGTGTGGTGGCGCATGCCTGTAATCCCAGCTACTAGGGAAGCTGAGGCAGGAGAATCACTTGAACCTGGGAGGCGGAGGTTGCAGTGAGCCAAGATTGCACCATTGCACTCCAGCCTGGGCAACAAGAGTGAAACTCCGTCTCAAAAAAAACAAAACAAAACAAAACAAAACTCCCTACTTTATATCACATCTCCTGCAAAGCAAAAATAAAGGCTGGTGTGATGCCTGATTTACAACTTAAAACATTCAATGAGTTTAGACAGAATATATACTGCTCTGAAGTTCCTTAAAATCTATTCTTCTATTATTGTTGTTTGTTTCTAAAATCATAAAAATATAAAAACTGTAAACATTCTACTAAACATTTCAGTAGAAACCCTGTTACCCTACTTTTTATTTAGTAGGTCAGAAAGAACAAAAGTGACACCACGTTCCTTTGGGCAGACCCAAAATCATGCTCCCAGCCCTAAATCTACCATTACATGTCTCCCATCCATTAGGCAGCTCTGTATGCCAAGCATGTCTCTCACGACAACTGCAGCTACCACTCATGAATACACCCTGTAACCAAGCAGCAGATCTCCCTGGTAGTTGTCCATGTGCTCTCAGCATCTTACCTACTGCTCCACACTCGACCTAGCCTCGGTAACTAGGCAAACATAGGGAAGTAAGGACACAAAAAACTGGAGCACCTTCTTTGTGACATGCTGCATTCCTTTGCAAAGTGAGAAGGCACTTCCTCTCTGTCAGAGTCACAGCAGAATTAGGTAAGGGGCGAGGGATGCTGCTGACAGAGGTAGAAATAAGGAGGGAGCTGATAAGGCTAGCTACCAGTGTTCACCGCACCCCTGGAGTCAGCACACTCCTTTCATCATGACACTGCTGAGAGCCTGGGGATGAATCTGATCTATTCAAAAGGAGGAACCTATTATGCAAGAAATTCCAGTCACTTATTACTCTTGTAGCAAGGTTTCACGGTATGTTTTTAAAAGAATAAAAGTAACAAGATGTTATATATTTTTTAACGAATAACTTAAAAATTGAGAAAGAAAATACTGCTTTTATTTTTAGGGAAGAATACTCTTGACACAAATGACTAATGAAATCTATTAGCTCTGGGGAATCCCCTTAGCTTCTTTATCAGCCATGATTAATGAGATAAACCTAAAATCAGAATTCCTGACCTGGGTGATTAACAGTACCAATTAACCAGAGTATTAACTGCAATGACTTAAAATAGTCTCCATGGTGAAGTGTCAGAAAAGGTGAAATAATATTTTCCACAGCACCATAAGATTTTATAAAATACTATTTCAGTTAATGTACAACCTCAAGATTTTGGTCCATCATTCATATATAGGCTTAACCTCTTTTACTGATAATAGTTCTGACAGAGGCCACACAGGCATAACTATAACATGAAAATGATACATTTTACTGAAAAACCTGTATGTTATACTTAGACAGTCTCTGCTTCAGCTATATCCATTGAGTACTAGTGGATTCAAAGGCCAGGAAAAGATAGTTTTGCCATTTATACTCTAATCACAAATTTTAATTTGCCAAAAGGATCTAAATGGTAACCGACTAAAATATCTGGGTAACTAAAAAGCCATTTTTGTATCTGTTTGCTTTGTTACTGTGTGCTCTTATGGGTTTTGTTTCTATATGATATTTTGAAAATGGCTCTGAGTTTTCAAAATAAGAATAAAGTGTTTTACTTTGAATTTTAAAATAAATCCAAGTGGAAAACAGACAAATTTTATAGCCAAATTATCTGGAATTATGTGTAACAGTTATCTATAATAAAAAATATACCACAGATTGGATCCCCTCAATATCCAGCATGCTCATGGATCTCCTACAACTGTTAGTGTGTGCTATGCCAACTTAGTTCAACACTGATCTAAGCCAAACATAATCGAAAGTATTGACTTGCCTACCAAAAAACATAACTGCATTCCAAAGCCAAATATGAATTAAGTTTGAGATTATCAATTTCATGTCTCCCTTTCATTTAATGCAGAAAACTGAGACTTGGCTTTATTAAAAATTAGCTAGCACTAGAGTAAACGTGCTATAAAATTATTTATAACAAAATAAATATTTTCAGTCCCTCTACACACTAAGTGATATATAAATCATTAGCAGTTTATAACATTAGCTTAGGTCACTTTTTGAGGAACCTAAACATACTGTACAATCCTGAGTTAAAAGTTAGGGATACAGTTTTGGGGATCCTTCTTGACCAGGAATCATAAAGAAAACATATAAACCACACTTATAATAATCCCCATTTTCATTAGACGTACCATGAGTTCTTTTTACTTTGGTAAATAAGTTTATCTATGTAAACCATTGATCTTGATGGAGTAAAATTTAGCAGAGCTTCTGCTAGGATCCCTCCATCACCTTTTGACACTGATACAGTAAATAGTCAGGAAGAGTAGAGCAGGAGGATCTGAACCACAGGGCTAATACATCTGCATAAACTCGGCAATGCAGTAAGCAGGGGATGGATGGGAGCAGCTGACAGGCCAATAGCCCTTCATTGCCTACAACAAAACAAAAGTGAAAAATGATTTAATGCAAAAGGACTTAAACAGACATTTCTCCAAGAAAATACACAAATGGCTAATAAGCACATGAAAAGATACCCAGTATCACTAATCACCAAGGAAACTGCAAATTGAAACCACAATGAGATACTATGCTTCATACCCATTAGGATGGCTAACATTAAAGAAAAAAACAGGTAATAACAAGTGTTGATGAAGATGTGGAGAAACTGGAACCCCAGTACATTGCTGGTGGGAATATAAAATGATGCAGTTGCTGTGAAAATGCTATGGTGGTTTCTCAAAAAATTAAATCTAGGCCAGGCACAGTAGTTCATGCCTGTAATCCCAGCACTTTGGGAGGCTGAGGCAGGCAGATTACTTAAGCTCAGGAGTTCTAGACCTGGCTGGGCAATATGGTGAAACCCCGTCTCTACTAAAAAATACAAAAAATTAGCTGAGCATGGTGCCACACACCAGTAATCCCAGCTACTCGGGAGGCTGAGGCATAAGAATAGCTTGCATGGAAGGTGGAGGTTGCAGTGAGCTCAGATCGCACACTGCACTAAAGCATGGGCAACAAAGTGAGCCTCTGTCTCAAAAAAAAAAATACATCTATAATTATCATGTATATAATCTACTAATTCTACTTCTGGGTATATAACCAAATAAAGAACAGAAAGTAGGGACACAAACAGGTATTGGTATAACCCTGTTCATAGCAGCATTACTCACAATAGCCAAAAGGTGGAAGTAACCCAAGTATCCATTTACAGATGAATGGATAAACAAAATGTATCACATTAAAATTCAGACACATTCTACAATATGGATCAACCTTGAAGATATTATGCTCAGTGAAATAAGCCAGATATAAAAGGACGAGTATTGTATGATTCCACATTATATAAGGTACCTAACATAGTCAAGTTCATAGAGACAAGAGGTAAAATGGTAGTTGCCAAGAGGTAGAGAGGAAGGGGAAAGGCTGAGTTAGTGTTTAATGGGTATAGTGTTCCAGCTGAGGAAGATAAAAAAGTTCTGAAGACAGATGATGGTGATAGTTGCACAACAGTGTATATATACTTAATGCCATTTAACTACATGTTTAAAAATTGTTAAAATGGTATATTTTATATATGTGTATTTTCCAATAAAAAATTATATAATACAGTCTGAAAAGTACATTCATCGGAAAGACAGTCATAATAGGAAATAAAGCTCTAAGAAATCTGATACTTGTAAGAGTTAATTTGTGCTCCAATTATAAGAAAGCTCCTATAAACACAGAATAGCCTTTTCATAACTCTACAAACCTATAATTTCAATAATATGGAGTCTTAGTTTCTGTTGCAGAGTCTTTAGTGCAGAAGGAAGTGCAGCTTGAGATTCTGACATTTTTACATTTTGTTTCACATCATTGGCGAAGGATAACCAGAGTTTCCCAAAGTCTTCACTTGAGATTTTTAATGGTCTGAAAATAATTTTTAAAATTAGATATATGTCAAAAACAGTGAAATGATTCTAAATAAACAAATTTCAAATGCCTCATGAGAATAAAACATAATCATTGTAAATTTGGGTCCCGTAAGATTTATGTCTTTAAAGCAAATACGCTAAAAATGGTTAGTATCATCCTCCAACCTGATGAAAATACTGAAAGCAGGTATATTATTAAATTTAAAATATCATTTCAATAAATCACTCAGTTCTCTCTCTTTCTACTAGTCATTCCAGCAAGATTTTACCAAGTAATTTCATAAACCATTCAAATATAATACAGAACTTTTCTTTCACGTCTACTTTGAATTTGGGGATAATGGGATACTCTATCAAAGCTATGAAAAAGAACATGAATACAAAGATCTAGCACCCTAAGTAAATTAGACCAAAAGAAAGAACTTTAACAAATACATTTTTTAAATGGTTCAGGAGACTAAAGATCAAATAGTTAAAACTGGATATATCTGGGGATAGGATTACAAAGAACTTTTATATTCTACTTATATTTTTCTGTAGCATTTAAGTTTTATAATAAGTATCTATTGATTTGATAATCAAGAAAGATATCTTAAAAATACAGAGGATTTTATTAATACACACAGAACAACGGTCTGTGTTAAATATACTGTGATTCTTCTGATTACTAAGGTTCGCCACAGGATACACCTCCACAATCACACAACATAAGTTTTTTGAAGGCTGGATTTTATCCTATCAGCACCACAGGCATATAGTACTCTAATAGACTGACAGTTATGTTATTACTAAAAGACTTTAAAGAATGGGCAAAGCTGGGCATGGTAGCCCTTGCCCCTAATCCCAGCAGTTTGGGAGGCCAAGGCAGACAGATTGCTTGAGCCCAAGAGTTTGAGACTAGCCTCAGCAACATGGCAAAACTCTGTCTCTACAAAAAACACAAAAATTAGCTGGCATGGTGGCACATTCCTGTAGTCCCAGTTACTCAGGAGCCTGAGGTGGGAGGATCACTTGAGCCTGGGAGGTCAAGGCTGCAGTGAACCATAGTGTGGCACTGCACTCCAGCCTGGGTGACATAGCAAGACCCTGTCTCAAAAAAAAAAAAAAGAATGATGAACAAAAGTTAGAGCATTGTATTGTAACAGAAGTGACATGTGGAGGTTAAGAATATATATAGAGATATTCATTGGTATTCTGCATTCTGGGTTCAGGCAGCCTTCATATTTTTAATGTTCAAAAACAGTACATTTATAAAACAAAATTAGAGCAGGTAAGATATTGTTTTCAATTATTTTGGTAACACTGCACGGTGCCTAGTATAATGGCAAAAACTGCATGTTTAATAAAAGTTTAATAACTATGTCGAGCAATTTTCTTACATTTCTCTAAAGCTTAACAAACAGATTTTATGAAATAATCGAATAAAATACACACGAGAGAAACTTTTAAAAGCCATGCAGAATCTTTGGAGTTATTTAGTTTAAATAATACTTTTTCTCACAAGTTTTTCCAGGTCACCAACTCCAACCTAAATCAGGTCTCTCACTATAATCCCTCATTGTACCACTTATTTTCTCTTCATAGCACAATTCATAATTACATACGTATGTATGTAATTGCACCACGTCTCCTCCATAGACTAGAAATTCCTCTAAGGTAGGAACTGTGTGTAGTTTTTAACTGTTACACTCCCTAGCACCCAGCATAGTGCCTCCATCCACAGAAGAGGTCTAAAAAATAGTTGGTGAATGAACAACTTGAATTAACATTTCACAAAACATTTACCTAATGAAATCTAATAGTGATAAGTTTACAGAAAATTCCAGCTGAGCAGAATGAGTATCCATCATATGATAACTAATAAAACCAGAAAGAATTTCTTCTGTAAAAGGTTTTTCTATCTGCACACTATATTGAAAGCTTCTGGTACTTTCTGCTTCCGTTACAGGCAAACAGCATCCAGGTTGCTCAGTGACCTGCAAATAAAAGTAATAAAAGTGTTGAAGAAGGAAGGGATCAATACAGACTATTATATGACTACCAATTTTCTATTTAAGTGGTACAAATCATACTAATGTGGGAAGTTAATAACAAACTACATTATGAAGATGACGGACAATTTCACTTGAGAAAAATTCACTAGAACAGATAATGAAATAATAATTGTACACAGGTCAAAATTATGTTAACAAATGGCATTACAGTTAAAACTCTGTAAATGTCCTGGCTGGCCCTAGGTTTTTAAAGATAGGAGAGTTTTAAAATAATTTTTAAAAGAATTTAAATATAAATACAAATACAGGTGTCATCTATTCTCATTCTCTACCCTCAAGCTCTGGTGGTAGAGTTAAAGCAACTGGGAAGGGTTTGGTCTGTTTTTTTAAGTTCCACAGGTTATTTTTTTATTTTTTATTTTTTGAGATGGAGTCTCACTCTGTCACCCAGACTGGAGTCCAATGGTGCAATCTTGGCTCACTGCAACCTCCACCTCCCAGGTTCAAGTGATTCTCCTGCCTTAGCCTCCTAAGTAGCTAGGATTACAGGTGTGCACCACCACGCCCAGCTAATTTTTGTATTTTTAGTAGACACGGGGCTTCACCATGTTGGTCAGGCTGGTCTCAAACTCCTGACCTCGTGATCTGCCCACCTCAACTTCCCAAAGTGCTGTGATTACAGGTGTCAGCCACCGCGCCCGGCCCAACAGGTGATTGTAAAGCACATCTAGTATCAGGAACTTTTGCTCTGGTCAGTGGCGCAGACAATATCCCATTCAACACATTCTAGCTCATAGAAGAAACTGGGCCAGTTTTGTGGAAGATAAATATACTAGTCAAATCTCATTACAACTCCACCAAGGACATCCATACAATAATGCAATTAAACATACTTCCAGCAATCACAATGGCAATCTGTCAGAGCTAGGGAAGAAAGAGAACTGATGTCTGAGCACTCAGTATATAAAAATAAATTGGTGACAGAAAGAAGTAAACAGTATACACATTTATTCTTCAATATCCTTACTCCTTAATCTTCCACTTTGCTAAATAATTTGAGAATTTCGTTTTAGTGTTTATGACAAAAGTGAACCAGACATTTAAAGAGCGCAGGAAAAGAGAACACAAAATACACATTGAAAATAAAACAATAATACCTTGAAATTTTACCTTGAAATTTTCCACAGGAAAAATTTCTAGGTTAGCACTTTTCAATTCCAAACCACTCTTATTAGTGACTGACCAGACCATCAATAAACAATCATCTTTCCAAATTTTATAAGAAGACACTGATATGGTTTCATTATTACAGATTTCCATAGCATTTGAGTGTATGTATTCAGTAGTTTCTTCCAAAAAAGGTGAAGCTAAAGAGCTTTCCTTGGCAACTGAGGCTGCAGTAGATTGAGGAGGGTGAAAAATTTCCATGCTGTTATCAGCAAACAATGAAGGTGTAGACAGACTGCAATTTGAGAATTTCTCAACCAAGGGCAGTTCTGTGAGTGACTCAGAATCCAAAAGTTCCGAATTGAGAGAAAATGTCTTTAATTCTTTGTCTCCTCTATCGTGCAAAGTATTCAAGTAATAGTCATCTTCATATGCCACATTTGACAAAGAACTAAAGGAAGAACAGGTCATATTATGAGTACTGGTTGTTTCGCCACTTTTAGCTTCCTTGACTTTTGATTTCCTTCTGAACTTGTGAGAGACAGTATCTGCTTTTCCCAGCTGCAAAAATAAACATCATAATATAAAAAGAAATCATTCTACTAGTCATGAGTTTTAAACATTCATCTATAATTTCAACTTGGCAATATAACAATTTGCTGAGGTTCTAACTACAAAGAATAAATTTGCAAAGAATCAGAGATAAATAAAATGTTAAACCCTAAAATTCTGACAGCTATATAACTCATTAAAAAACGCATGGAATCAGAAAAAGAAATAAGGTCAAAAAGTCAGTCATGAACAAAAAACTTGTTAGATTTCAGAATACTAGCATATAGAACTGAACAAATTAAAAAACAGTGAGAAAACTAGCCATTTTTTGAGTTGCCATAGTTGTTCTGTATAAGCCTAAGTTACTCTTGAATGCAGGGATGACCCAACCTCGTTTTAGTCATCTATAATAATCATGATTTCGTGGCCTGTGAGTTAGTAAGCAGGAAAGAAAGAAAAACTGATTTTATCTCAAGAATTAACTGGCAGCAGCTGACTGGAACACTCAGCAGGAAAGAATTCAATAACTGACTAGTGATGTTTGCCACACATTCAGGAGACAGAATGGCAAACTTGTCATTGTTGGTCTAAACTTTCTGAAGAATGTTCTGTGAATCTATGTAAGAGGAGTGATGGTTCAAGTGTTCCCTTGCCTCACAAAGTTCTATTTAGAATCAGTGCAGCAGACTGGCACTACTCTCCACCTCCACCCCCCGGGGTGCTTTGACACTACACAGCATCCTTTACATGATTCTAGTTGACCAGAATTCTAGTTCCCTTTTCATATCTTCTCTGTCACTCTCCTCAAGTCCCAACACCTTCTTCCAACTCTGAACAGATGATTTTTGTCTCTTACCTCCAATTCAGAAGTCACCAAAAAAGAACTAACATTTTATTAACACAAAAACAAGGGGGCACAAAAACTACTGTAGTTATTTTCAATAGTTACTAATAACTGTTAAATAGTAGTTATTTTCAGTAGTTATGGGACTCAAGTTAGATGTATATTAGAGAGCAGGCATGGTGGCTCACATCTGTAATCCCAGTACTTTGGGAGGCTGAGGCAGGTGGATCACTTGAGGCCAGGAGTTCGAGACCAGCTTGGCCAACATGGTGAAACCCCATCTCTACCAAAAAAAAAAAAAAAATTAGCCAGGTGTGGTGGCGCATGCCTGTAATCCCAGTTACTCAGGAGACTTAAGTGGGAGAATTGCTTGAACCTGGGAGGCAAAGGTTGCAGTGAGCTGAGATTGTGACAATGCACTCCAGCCTGGGCAATACAGCAAGATTCTGTCTTTAAAAAAAAAACGAAAAAAAAAAAAAAAAAAAAAAAAAGTGTATATTATTATTTTTTTTTTTCTCCCCCGGGGCCCCAGTCTCTCCCTTTTTTTTTTTTTTTTTTTTGGTCTATGTTTCATTTTGGATAGTTTCTATTACTTTGTCTTCAAGCTTAATGATCTTTTCTTCTGCACTGTCAATCTGCTAGTATTCAGAAGCTATACAGGCCAGAAGACACTGTAGCGACATCTTTGTTTAAATGCTTGAAGAAAAGAAACAGTTTAGCACAGCATACTCAGAAAAAAAATGTCTTAAAAATGAAGGTGAGGCCGGGCATGGTGGCTCACGCCTGTAATCCTAGCACTTTGGGAGGCCAAGGGAGGAGAATCACTTGAAGTCGGGAGTTTGAGACCAACCTGGCCAACATGGTGAAGCCCTGTCTCTACTAAAAATACAAAAATTAGCTGGACTTGGTGGCACATGCCTGTAATCCCAGCTACTGGGGAGGCTGAGACAGGAGAATTGCTTGAACCTGAGAGGCAGAGGTTGCGGTGAGCCAAGATTATGCCATTGCACTCCAACCTGGGTAACAGAGTAAGACTGTCTCAAAAAAAAAGGTGAAATAAGAAGCCAAAGGTGAAAAAAAATAATAAACCTTGGCCTTTCTAAAGTGATGTAAAAAATTAATTCAAAATGGATCACAGACCTAAAAATAAAAGCTAGTTAAAATGAAATACATCAATAGAATCTTGATGTATGTAACTGAGAACGCTAACGTAAGAAAAATCAGCAGGGAACAGGATTCCTGGAGAAAAACAGCCACCCAAAATGAGGCATGACACAGAAGGAGCACATTCAGTTAGTCCCAATCCTGTCTGCTTTGCCCCAGTATCAGAGGAAGGGTCGGGGCTGAGAAGTGAGAGGATACATGCTAATTTTATGTCATCATTAACTGTTCCTCCTTCTTTATGACGCATCTACGTTACAACACAGTTCCTCACAGAATTTAGGGTCTCATAAAACAGAGAAATACACTGCTTTTTCTACTCTTCAGTGACAGCTGGGTGAGAATGAGGGGGAAGTATAAGAGGTAAGCCAAAAAGGATTTAGCATCATTAATAGAAAAAACATCATAATAACATTTCTGATTTCAAACTCGCCAGAAAAAAATCTAATATCACCCTGAATGTTCTCCTGAGGAAAAAATCTACCTGAAAGTTATGCACTTGTTAAATAGGCAGCAATGAGGTTCACAAATCAGGGCTCCATGAGCCTGGGTGTAATCTGACTTTGGTGTGTTCCTCCTAGAGCATTCCACTGGTACCCTCTCATCACAGCCTACCAGGACAACTCAAAAACCCAAGATCAGTCACTTTACTGCTGATCTGCAAATGTCAACTCAGAAAATATTAAGATACATTAATTATTAATATTTTTAGGCTGAATCTGTTTTTTCTTAAGAGAGAATATCAAGTCTGACAGAAACAGGATCTAGACTGGTGAGTCTAGGAAAGAAAGAGACAAAGATAAAGAGTACATAGTATGGTATACCATCTGGCCTGGTACTGACAGGAATGAAGGGGAAATTTCACCATGGGAGGAGGAGGTTGAAAGAGCTGGGATGTCACTCTAATGAAAATTTTGTACAAGGTGGGTTCATTAGCCACCAAAAGGAGGATACATTACATGGTATTCTCAGATGCTCAAAAATAGCACCTGTCCTTCACTCCAACTTGTCATTGTTTTACTATGAAAATAATTTCTCAGTATAAAAAATTTAAAAATCATAATCTTAATATCTGAATATAATTATCATTTTTGTATAATTCCTTTCAGCCTTAGGTATAAACAAGGTATAAATAAAACTTTATACTCTGTACTTTTTGTTTAATACATCATTTAAGTATATTTTCATTTTATAAAGCAATATTATTGATCATTCTTAGAGCTGAATAATGTTCTGGGAGAATACAATTTATGTAATACAATTTTGAGGAGTACTTTTTACAAAGATAGACCAACACTGTTGAACAATTATCATCATCCCCCTTCCCTTTGAGAACTGCCCCATCCACCCACAGGGGTAAGAGTCGCCGTGGTCATACCTGTAACTATTTGGAGCCTGACCCTTGTCCACTGACAGGGTTACAGAGAACACCTGACTCAAGTTGAGCCAACTGCATTTTCTCTTTCAGGAATATAAAAGGTGTGTCATTAGTGGTTCTGCAGCTGGGTAATGATGGTGAGTAAGAACTGGGGAAGCCACTTCTCACCATACAAATAGATGACAGCCAGGAGCTTTTATAGAGCCAGTTTTTTTGTACAAACAGACAACAACGATTCTTAGAGGAATAGAACCGATTACTTACCAGGTTGACTGTACTTTCTGATCCTAGCCCAACAAATAATGATGATGCCAGCAGCTGCTTTTCTTTCTCCTCTTTAGATTGGGTAAGAACTTGAGATTGATCCTTTTTTGTTATAGCTTGATCTACATTCTCCATTATACTCTCTTGAGGAATAGGCAGAGCTCCACTTTCATCACCAGTTTTGCTTTCCTTCTTGGGAAGATAGCCTTCTTTCCCCCACAATTTCTTTATACCTTCCAGCTTCAAGCTATTTGTCCTAAGGAGGTTGATAATAAAATCAAGTCAATTTAAATAACTGCTAATAGTTACTTTCTTGAGGCATTCTTTCAAAACATATCAATGCCCATGGCCTTTTAAAAACAACTGCCACATTATATTCTGCACGCCAGAAGTAAAACCTCGATCTCTAGATTTTATTTTAGTTATAGCCAACATCCCTCCACCCTCAAAGGATTTGATTTAAGGCTGCAGAACTCTAGACTTAGTTAAAAATTTCACAGCATTTAATTTTCACTTAATTGCTTAAGTTATACAAAAATAGAACTACTGTAAATCAGTTTCTTTCTTCCACTGACTTTTCAAAAATACCTTTAATTCTGATGGGTTAAAGATGAGAAATGATTCAAATTTCTTAGCAATATGAAGGAATTAAACCTATATAAATTCATTAAGTAAAATCCTGTTAAAAGCAAAAACATCACTCAAATGTACTCCTATGTATAAATTTACATTGTATTTTTTCTTTAATTTTACAACCCAGGAGACATAAATTCAAGTTGCCGTGAATACATGCTCCCCATAAATTTACTTTAATCCAAAAGGTTTTTCTCACTATGCATACTCGTGACATTTCCAACTATTATTAAGTGTACTTTTATCAAAATGCAATGAAGTTTTATCTATAAAAGAAAAAAAGTAAGATTTTAGGAAAAAGCCTGAGGCTGACGAATTTTTACACCTAAGTTGAAAAAGAATTAAGGTGTTATTTAGGAGCCAGGTGTCCTACCCAAAAAGCCTAAACAAGGCATCTAGGCAGTAAGTCCAGGGCCAAATTTAGAATCCTAATGTTGTCACAAACGTTGCAGTCATGAATCTAGAGTGACTAATAAGCGCAGGCTAAAATAGCCAAGGATCATCTCTATTATTCTCATATAAGAGCTATGTGTCCATTAATTAGTTTGATTGTGGTAATCATTTCACAAGGTATATCAAAACATCACATAGCACGCCTTAAATACATACCACTGACCCTTGAAAAATGGAGATGGTAGGTGCACTGACTCTTTGCATTGTCAAAAATCCACATGTAACTTCTGACTCCTCCAAAACTTAACCACTAATAGCCTACTGTTGACTGGAAGCCTTACTAATAACATCAACAGTCAATTAATACAAAGACTAGTATCTATATATATTTTATGTATTCCTGACAATCTTATTGTTTCTTAATTTTTTGATATTCCTAGGGTACACGGTTTGTTGGAAAGTTTTTTCAAATTATCTCAAATCTGAAAAACTTTTTCCAACATATTTACTGAAGAAATCTGTGTACTAAGTGGACCCACACAGTTTAACCCATATTGTTCAAGGGTCAGCTATACAATGTTTATTTAGCAATTATATCTCAATAACACTGGAGTTTAAAAAAAAAAAAAAAACATGTGCCCTTGGCACTTGACTCATTTAAGCATCTCTGTCATGGTCCAAAATGGCATTTTAAAAAAATCATTTTTACTACAAGATGAGTTGATCATGAAATGAACAAAAAGGAAGACTCAGAAATATTTCTATTAATTATTATTAGTATTGAAATTGTTGGAATCATGATCAATGTGATTTTGAGCCCAAAACAAAGCAAAAGCAGGTAATTACACTTCATACTGAGTGAAGAATTAATGCTATTAAGAAGTAAGTAGCTAAAGGAAAAATTGAATGTTAATTTAAAATGCCCTAAAGGGAACTGGTTCATTCCTTCTCAATGATTTTTGCTGCTGAGTATCCCTTTACAAATATCTTCATTTCCCCCTTTCTTCCTCCAGGTTCTAAAAGAGTTTTCTAAAAAAAAAAAAAAAAAAAAAAGTTATACAATAAACCTCTTAGACAAAAATTGGTTGTACTTGCCATAAGCAGATCCCAAGTGGTCACGGGAACCACAAAAATAACTCCTAACATTTCTAGAACAGAATTCTCAAAAGAAGCACCTCTAGGGAATTTGTGAATATCCACAAGAGTATTATAGTATCTGTATACTCCCTTTAACCAAAATATTACCTTTATTCACAAAAAAAAAGGAGAACAAGTCCCTAAATTTTACTAATAAATGATTTAAATAGTAGTTTAACAACAACAACAACAAAAGGCAGATGTGGAGGACAATGGGCTGCTCCATCCGGATCCCTCTTCAATGAAGGACTGTTGACCAGCTGTTGGGAGTGCTGTCAGCTCTCAGCCTCTTCAGGGATTGCCTGAGCTGCAGAGGGCTACTTCACCTAAGATCACGCCCCTTCCAAGGCAGCCTACATCCAGTGATGGATGAATGGAAGTATAAAGTCCTTGCCATCCATCTTGGTTCAACTCAGGACAACTCTGAAGGGTCTTTCCAGCTCCATAGCTCCCCATGGTGTCAGTAGAGGTTGTCACTGGCAATGCATTGCATCTTAACTTCTGCCCAAACCTGCTTCTTTTTCCTTCCTTCTATAGATGTTGATCCCAATGAGACTCCTAATTATTCTGCATACTAAATGCCATCACAGAATGTGTTTCCCAGGGAACTCAATCCACAACTGGCAAAAAGGGGCAGGAGGTACAAAAGGAGCCTAAAAGGAGCCTCAAACTATTTTAAAGATTTTTCTTATTTATTTCATCTGCATACATAGTTATGATCAACACAAATATTCTGTTATGCATACATACAGATCATCTAAAAAGTGGGAAAATATGGCCAGGTGCAGTAGCTCACACCTGTAATGCCAGCACTGATGCTGAGGCAGGCAGATCACTTGAGCCCAGGAGTTCAATACCAGCCTGGCCAACTTGGCGAAACCCAGCTCTACTAAAAACATAAAAATTAGCCAGGCGTGGTGACAGGCGTCTGTAATCCCAGCTACTTGGGAGGCTGAGGCATGAGAACCCAGGAGAACCCACCAGAACCCAGGAGGTGGAGAATGCAGTAAGCCAAGATCACACCACTGCACTCCAGTCTAGGTGACAGAACGAGACTTGTCTCAAATAATAATAAATAAATAAATAAATAAATAAATAAATAAATAAATAAATAGGAAAATACATAAGAAAGCAACATAAGGCCATTTCATACACAGAATATGCTTCTTAATGATATGAAACACTAGAAAAAGAATATTTTTAAACATGAGTCATCTTTGCCCGGATTTTGACGATACTATTATATAATACATGGTTTTCTACAGTGTGTCCTTGTATTATTTTTATTCAGACCATTCAAACATAGATGTAAATTCAGACCAAGTAACTAAGCTTCAAAAGATTAGGGATGTACTTTAATTCAGCTCTAGGAATTCCCCTTTGAGATAGGGTGCTCCAGGTAAGAAATTATAAATTAGGTTTGCTACTACTTTATTCTCAGGTTTTCAGGGACTGTAAAAGAGCAACTGTCTTCCCTCTACGATGATTCACCTTGCCAATTACTATGTTCCTCTTCTGAAATAATGTGTGAGCTGAGGTCCTCTTTGGAAACAAATTTTAAATTCGTCCCTCATCTTCCATTTCACAATAATACAGCATATATTATATAATTGCTTAGCAGTTTTGCCAAATGTCATTTCTCTGAGGGTAGCAGATGTATATGTACAGTATTTACAAGGCCCTGCCACAGCCCCCAGATCCTAGTTCAGTACTATAGTAACAGATGCTGTCACCTGTTGTGCAGGTAAAAGTGTGTAAGTTCCTCCCTGGGTTTGAAGGGTTCCTGTCTCTTTCCCTTGTCCCTTTGGTCCCTGTTTGGGACACTTAATTGCTGTCACCTCCACCATCAAATGCCCACAAACAATATCTGCTCCCCATGTTTGGAATACCAAAATTAAATATCTGGGAAAGAAAATAAGGAGGTTAACAGAGCAGGAAAAACAAAAGGATAAGAAGAAGAATTTGAATTCATGCCATTTCATTCAACATATGCTACATTCCTCATGATCTATTATTAGTATCTTTCTTCCAATAAATACTTGTAACCATTTCACTGAACAACTGACAAATGTAACAATGAACATAAAATGACTGACTTCTTAATAAATACAGAAGAACTCAAAATTCAAATATCATCCTTCAAAGTTATCACTTTTGAGATTTTATCACATTTATTCCCACAATGCGGCCATTACTTAAAACATTTTTAACTCTATTAGATGCAGCTTCTTCTCAAACAAGAAAGCCATTTCCTTACTTTATTGTCACATCAGAATATTGACCAAAATTATTCAGATTGATCATGAATATTATTTGGTAAACTCACCTCTTGGGTAATGAAGACAATGATGGTAATGACAATCCTTATTAATATCAGCAACTACCATTTATCAATCACTATGAACTGGGCTGTACTATGTACTTTACACATGTCATCTCATTTTATTCACTTAATTATGTTTCTAAAGGTAACTTAATTATGTTTCCGAAATCAAAATAAACCTTACAATGAAATTCAGCTCTAAATAAAACATTTAAACAAACGTATCACCAATTTTCAAGGTGGCTGGAAAGAAACTCTGAAAGCATTTTGAGCAAAGTATACAGCTTCCTCAGGTGACTACCGATGGTCCCTGACTTATAATAGTTCAACTTAATGATTTTTTTGGCTTCACAATGGTGTGAAAGCAATAGAGTTTAGTAGAAACCACACTTCAAATTTTGAACTTTTATCTTTTCCCAGGCTAGCAATGTGATAGGATATTCTCTTGCAATGCAGAGATAATAATGAGCTAATAAAATAATAAATAGGCTGGGCACGGTGGCTCATGCTTGTAATCCCAGCACTTTGAGAGGCCAAGGTGGGTGGATCACATGAGGCCAGTAGTTTGAGACCAGCCTAGCTAACATGGTGAAATCCCATCTCTACTAAAAACACAAAAAATTAGCTCGGCATGGTGGCGAGAGCCTGTAATCCCAGCTACTGGGGAGGCTAAGGCAGGAGAATCGCCTGAGCCCAGAAGGCGGAGGTTGCAGTGAGCTGAGATCGTGCCATTGCACACCAGCCTAGGCAACAAGAGTGAAAATGTGTCTCAAAGTAATAATAATAATAATATAATAAAATATTTAATAATAATGGGCCAATGATCAGCAGAACTGAGTTCTAGACATAGATCTGGTGTTTGGTAGATCTGACTTACAATATTTTCAACTTATAATGGGTTTATTAGAATGTAACTCCATCATAAGTTGAGGGGCATCTGTATATGCCTTCACTGGGTGACTGACTATATGGCTTCCTCAGGTGAAATCAATCACCTTATTTTATGTTCACCTCTATATCTGTCAATGTTCCAATGAGATGGTTACAGGATATATTTCTCAGAAGAATGAGGAATGTAGAATAATATGTTAAATATCAACCTGGATGTATAAATTCTAATATGCCTCTAAATATATATATATATAAAAAATATGTAGCAATAACACATATTATTACTACGTATAAAGCTTGTACACATTTTATGCTGTCTTGGAAGGTAGGTAAGCTCTTAAAGAACATATTGTACAATATAAATACCTTAAGAGTAATAAATAGAAACCACTGAAACAACAGCCCATACAGAATTTAGCTTTAAAAACCTTTCTAAACCATTATATTAAAACACACTGTCATAAGTGTGCCTCTCCCTTTGAAAATTATGTGAAAACCACTGAAACAATAGACTTCTTGAAAGTTATCCTAAAATAAGCAAATAATGACTATGATGATACAAGGCACGAGCAGAAGGTAAATGGAATGCTAAAAGACATTTAAACACTCCCATAACCTCCATTTTATAAAGAAATGAACTTACTCTTTTAGTCCTGTCTCAGCACTATTCCCAGAAATATCTGAACCAAGAGAAATGCCAGCAGGAGACTGTCGTCCAGTGAAGCCAGATGAAGAAAAGGAGAGTCCATACGGTTCAAAATTGAGAACTAGAATTTTAAAACAATAACAGAGGTTCATATTTAAAACAAAGCAAAAAACTGTCAAAGTTACCATTCACTACCAAAATAATTCAAGACTGGAATCTAATAGCAATTTTTAAACTCTAAGGGACTTTGAGGATGATCTAATCAAATACTTCCAGTAATAAATCAACTACTATTTGGTAAATGTCTACTGTAAGTCTTCACACTACTAGGTGATTAAAGACAAACTATCCTTCATTTTTACCTTTTTACCTCCCTTAGAAGCTAAAAAAGACTCAATTAGGAAAGATAACTGATAAACCAAATCTACCGAAAACTTGCTGCTCCCATGCAAAAATGTTTAATGAGTTATAATGAAGAGGTGACCATGTTTTGCTGAACAAACTGCTCCTAGATACATTCTTGTACCAAATGGACTGATGGAGTCCTCAATGTGAAATCTCCCTAAGGTTAACATAGATTCTGATTCCTTTTAATCTGTATAATCTAATTAATTCAAAAGAGCCAAGAAAATTCATACTGTTACTGTGGTAGAGCAGATGCCAATATCCACTCTCCCTTTCTTTCTATGTAATAAACCTCTCAATCCTTATGTAGATCATGACCACCCAGAGACATTTACAGACACCTTTGCCATATGACTGAAGTCTAGCCTATGAAATTATGCACACATTTTGTTTGCAACTTCTGGAAGGAGTCCTCCTGGAATAAAAGACAATCTTTCTTCTCCCCCTTCCTCTTCTCTGCTGGCTGGACTGCAACATGATTGCTGGGGTGCAAGAAGCCATCTTGGATCATAAAGTGGAACACCAAAGATGCCAGAACAGCAAGAGAGGTGAAACTTGGGTTTTTTAATAATCATGAAGCCATCATCAACCCTACATTGCCTACTTCTGGATTCCTTTAATGGGAGAAAGCAATAACCATCTATCTTGTATGAGGTCCCACTTTGTTTCTTTATTTTTTAATAGGATAATTCATCAAGCCTAATCTTAACTAACAAATTTTGGACAGTCTAGATTATAGAAAAGGATCTATTTAAATCATAAAAAGCATCTTAGAAAATATTGTGTCAACTTCTGTAATTACTATTCTCATTTTACAAATGAGGAAACTGTGGTAAACAGTTTGTCCCAAATTACAAAAAATATAAAATGACAAAGCCAGACATGAACTTAGACATTCTAGCATCAGAGCTGTACTCTCAACTATTATATTATATGGTCTCCTCCAAAGGAAATATCACCTATTCCAAAGAATCCTAAATAAATGCTTGTTAGTTACCTAAATAAATGATACAGAAGAAGAATCAATGTAAAAAAATAATAATGATGGGCTAATGATCAGGAGAACTGTGTTCTGGACATATCTTTGCTGTTAACGAGGCATGTGAACTAGATCTTCATTTCTTCATCTGTAAAGTGAATAATTCAAACTACGTCAACAGTTTCCAAATGCTGATCTGATAATGAGACTCAAGCTTACTTCACTGAATCTCCCAAGGACCTTTTTATACATACAGCCAAGCTCAGAGAGATTCTGATATAGATGGAATAGGAGTAGGGCTCAAAATAAGTCTCATTTTTTAAAAACTCTTTGTGGTTCTGATTCATAATCATGTTTGGAAACCGCTTATCTAAATCTCTTTAAGGTCCTTTCCAAGTAGAATATCCTCTCATTTTAAGTTGTTTAATCATCTAACTTAATCATAGTCTGTTTTATGTTGCTATAAGACAATGCAACAGAACAGGTGATTTATGATGAACCGAAATTTACTTGGCTTATAGTTCCAGAAACTGAGAAGTCCAAGGGCATGGCACTGGCATCTGGTAAGGGCCTTCATGCTGCATCGTCCCATGGTGGAAGGAAAGCAGAGGGGCAAGACAGCGCAAGAGCAAGAGAGGGCCAAACTAGCCTAGTCTTTTTCTTTTCTTTCTTTTTCTTTTTTTTTTTTTGAGATGGAGTTTCGCTCTTGTTGCCCAGGCTGGAGTGCAATGGCACGATCTCGGCTCACCACAACCTCCACCTCCCGGGTTCAAGTGATTCTCCTGCCTCAGTCTCCTGAGTAGCTGGGATTACAGGCATGTGCCACCATGCCCAGCTAATTTTGTATTTTTAGTAGAGACGGGGTTTCTCCATGTTGGTCAGGCTGGTCTCGAACTCCCGACCTCAGGAGATCCGCCCGCCTCAGGCTCCCAAAGTGCTGGGATTACAGGTGCTCACCGCATCTGGCCCGAACTCACTTTTTTAATGACTCACTCCCATGATAATGATATTAATTCAATCGTAAGGGCAGAGCCCTCGTGACCTATCACCTCTTATTGGGTCTCACCTCCCAACACTGTTTCACTGGGGATTGTTTCCAACACATGAACTTTGGAGTACACATTCAAACCACAGCATTCTGCTCCTGCCCCACCAATATCATGTCCTTATGATACAAAATATATTCATTCCATTACAATAGTCTCAAAAGCCTTAACTCATTCCAGCATTAACTCCAAAGTCCAGAGACATCTAAATCGGATATGGGTGAGACTAAAAGCAAATTTCTCTCCAGCTGTGGGGCTGCGAAATTAACAAGTTATATGCTTCCAAAATACAATAGTAGGGCAGGCATAAAGCAGATATTCCCATTCCAAAAGGGAGGAATAGGCCAGAAGAAAGGGGTAAGTGGTCTCAAATAAGTCCAAAACCCAACAGAGGAATGAACATTAAGTCTTATTGCTCCAGAATTATCATCTCAACTCCACGTCCCACCTTTTGGGAACATTGGGGCAGGAGTTGGACACTCAAGGCCTTAGGCAGCCCCACACCTATGATAAAGTCCTATGACTTCGGGGCTCAGTCCACCAAGCAGCTCTCAGGGGATTGGAGTCTCACACCTGCAACTCTCCCAAGCTGATGCTGCAAACTAGTAGCATCAGTTCTGGGGTCTCAGGAGTGACCCCACTCCTAAGGGTCCACTAGGCACTGCCCTGGTGGGACTCTCTGTGATGGCTCTGATCCTGTCTTTCTGCTCGGCATTGCCCTAGCAGGGACTTTCTGTGATGGCTTCACACCCATGACAAGTCTCTGCCTAAGCCCCAGGGAGTCCACAACATCTTTTGAAATCTAGGTGGAGGACGCCATGAACCCACGGCTCTTGCACATTGGGCACCTACAGAATTAGCACCACATATGCCACCAAGGTTTATGGCTTGAATCTTCTGGAACAGCAGGTGAAGCCACACCTGGGCCCACATGAATGGTTGGAGCAACCATGGAATGCTGTACCAGAATGCCGGGAGCAGAGACTTGAGGAAGCTCTGGGCAGCAAGCCCATGAAGGGCACCCTGGTCATCCCCCGAAAGCATTCTGCACTCCCAGAGCTTGAGCCTGTGAAGAGAAAGGCAACCTCTGAGATCTCTGAAATGCCTTTAGTGTTACTCTCCCAGTGTCTTGATGATCATTTCTATCACCTGACCAGATCCTTGACCTGGTCTCCCAAACACATTTTCTCATTCTTTACATGGCCAGGCTGAAAATTTTCCATCTTTCTATTATGCTTCTGTTTAGTTATAAATTCCATCTTTAAGTCATTTATTTTCTCTCATATCTTACTGCATGCAGTTAGAAGTAGACACAGCTCCTTCAATATTTTGCATAGAAGTTTCTTCCACCAGATATCCTAGTTCATCGCTCTTAAATTCTGTCTTCCATAAAGCCCTCAGGCATGAAGAGACATAATTCATCCAAGACTTCTGCCACTTTATAAGAAAGATGGTTTTACTCCAGTTTCCAATAAGATATATTCCTCTTTCCTGTCTGGGATCCCATACACTTAATGAACCTAGAATTTAAGTACACTTAAGTAACTTAGATATTAAGAGACAGTGAAGCCCATATTTCTAACAACATTCTGATCATGAACACTTAATCTCTAACTTTCAGATTTTCCCTACAGCTCTCCTCTTCTTCTCAGCCCACATCAGAAGTGCCCTTAATATTATGTTTATGGCAATCTAAAATTTTCCTAGCCTGCTCCTTTAAATTCTTCTGCTCTACTCATTACCCAGTTTCAAAGCCATTTCCACATTTTCAGATATTTTTAATAGCCAACAGCCTCACTTCTCAGGACCAATTTTCTGTCATAATCCATTTTATGTTGCTATAACAGAATACCACAGAATGGGTAATTTATAATGAACAGAAATTTATGGCCGGGCGGTAATTCCAGCACTTTGGGAGGCCAAGGTGGGTGGATTATTTGGGGTCAGCAGTTCAAGCCCAGCCTGGCCAACATGGTGAAACCCTGCCTCTACTAAAAATACAAAAATTAGCCAGGAATGGTGGTGGACACCTCTAATCTCAGCTACTCGGGAGGCTGAGGCAGGAGAATTGCTTGAACCTGGGATGCAGAGGTTGCAGTGAGTCGAGATCATGCCACTGCACTCCAGCTTGGGTGACAGAGTGAGACTCTGTCTCAAAAAAAACAAAAAAAGAAAAGAAAAAGAAATTTATTTGGCTCATTGTTCTTGAGGCTGGGCTATCTAACAGCATGGCATCAGCATTTGGCAAGAGCCTTCATGCTGCATCAGGAAGAAGACAGAAAGGCAAGAGAGCATGAGAGCAAGAGAGGGCCAAACTCGCTTTTATAACAACCCACTCTCATGATAATGACATTAATCAATTCATGAAGGCAGATTCCTCATGGCCTGATCACCTCTTTACAGTCCAACCTCTGAATACCATCCCAATGGCAATTAAATCTAAATATGGGTTTTGACAAACACATTCAAACCTTTGCACTTACCATCCAACAGTGGTATCTTTTTAATAGCATCTGTGACAGTGAGTCATCTAGCCACTGCATTAACACTTCCAGTAACAGTGAATACCTCAAGAAATGTTTTCTATGCACATTGAAGGTAAAGAGTTTAAACCAAAAAGCAGAAAGAAGCTCAAAATTAGAGGTACAAAGTTTGAAAGTAGAGAGAATAAAAAAGACATGGAAAGGAACAGTATTTGGAGAGCAAGCAGAAAAAAATATTAATTCCGAGTCAAAAGCATTAAGATTGTCATCTAAGGACGGGCTGGAAAGGCTCAAGGTTGAAAATAAAGTTCAAACCACATTATTTTCATTCTTCAGTGAAAACTCCCCAAGACCCATACAGTGATAATGCCTAAAAGGACTAAAGATGCTGAAGTGTTAACTACATGTGCAAGAGCTCACGCACATATGTGGAACAGAAGGAGAAAAATGGTATACAGAAAGAGCCAAGGGAAGGAAGAAGATGGCTGACTTGCAACTTAGTGAATATGTAGAATTTAGCCAGATGAAGAATGAGGGCAATTCACCAGAAGAGAAAACATGAGCTGGAGGCAGAGAGTCCTTGGAGTTGGGAGCCACTGAAGTACTCTAGGTAAGACATAATAAAGTATAAACTATCCTGGGCATAAGTGAATAATTCAACATTTAACCTATTTGTATCCCTTACTATTAATACTTTAGAGGCCTCAATTATATGCACACTCATTTATCATACTTTGTACTGCAATTCTTTTATACCTCGACAACTTGGGTATATTTCTCTAACCATTCTCAGCTATTATTAATAATTTTTAAACTTTTTTAAATAATTAACTTTAATTATCTGATTATTGTTATTTTATTTTTTGAGAGACTAGCAACCTTACTTTGACATGGCTTTCTAAAAGCCAATTAGTAAATACTGTTTCCCCTTATTATTTCTGGTTATCTAGTGCTGGAGTTATAACACATTTTATTAACATTTTAATAGAATAATCCACACTGATTCTGAAATGCTTTTTTTGATGGGAACTTGTAAGAAAGTTTGTTCCCCACCATCTCACCTATTTTTGCTAATTCTTAGTATCCCATGATATTTTCCTGAAGTTTATTCATTTTTCTAACTAAAAGATCAAAGTATCATTTATTAAAGTAATATTTAACTACTACTCTCTGCAAATGATTATAGAAATCTGAAATAAGATTAGTATCAGAACAGGCTGGCATGGTGGTTTGCACCTGTAATCCCAGAATTTTGGGAGGTGGAAGAGGGCGGATCGCTTAAGGTCAGGAATTTGAGATCAGCCTAGGCAACAGATGAAACGCCATCTCTACTAAAAATACAAAAATAGCTGGGTGTGGTGGCATGTACCAGTTGTCTCAGCTACTTAGTTGAGGCACAAGTTGAGGCACAAGAATCACTTGAACCCGAGAGCAATTCTTTTTTTTTTGCAGCGAGCCAAAAGATTGCAACACTGCATTCCAGCCTGGGCAACAGAGAGAGACTCTGTCTAAAAAAAAAAAAAAAAAAAAGATTAGTACCACAATAGATTGATAATTAAAAGATTCAAGAATTAACTCTTTATGTATAAAATACCTACTTCCCCCTACTCTTTATTTTGTCTTATAGCCAATCCCAATTCTAAGATATATAATTTTATAATTTCTTCTACAAGTATTTATTAAATACTTGCTATATCTTGTCCAAAACCAATTTCCTTTTCTTAACAGTCTACTGAAATTTCAATTTTGCTTTAAAGGACTTTTGAAGCACATAGATTTGGGAGGAGAGAGGGAGAATCTAGTTTGAGAGCTTAATCCCGTTTATAATGATGGTTCTATGGGAAAAAATGTACTTGGCAAAGGACTGCATAAGCTTGGGGAATTCCAGGGCTCTTGTATTTGTGTCGGCAATTTAGCTTATTTTAAGAAAGAAAATAGGCAGTGCCAGGAAAGAGTCTCCCTACTGTATCTTCCCTTCCCTATCCAACCCTTGACTTCAGTAATGGCAACTGGTGGCCCCCAGATACCTGAAAATAAGGAAATATGACAACTGAATCATACTTCCCACTGTGGAAACCCAGGAGCTTTTCACTCTAGGCCCCTGGATGTCACAAGGCTTTTATATGCAGTATAGCCACAGGTTAGGCAATTATAATTCAAAAGTTTACTTTTGCCCCCAGTATATTCTATTAATATATAAAGTTAATGAGAGGAAACTAATTACACTTTGAAAGAGTTTAATTTTATAGTACATTAGTTATCACTGTGCTAAATAACATATAAAAAGCCTTAAAAGAAAGGGATTGCACAGAATACATGCTTTCCAATCCATGAACACAGGATGTGTTTCCATTTATTTGTGCTTTGTTTGATTTCTTTCATTAATGTTCAGTGGTTTTCATTAAACACAACTTTCTCACTTGCTTAAGTTTAGTATTAGGTATTTTGCTCCTTTTGGTGTTGTCATAAGTTGGGCTGTCTTCCTAATATCCTTGTCAAATGGTTTGTTGTTAGTGCACAAAAATGCAAATAATTTTTGCATGTTGACTTTGCATCCTGCAACTTTCCAGAATTCACTTATTACTTCTAACAGTTTTTTAATGGAGTCTAATTTAGGGTTTTCTATAAATAAAACCATATTATCTGCAAAGAGGAACAATTTTCCTTTCCAATCTGAATACCTCTCTTCTTTTTCTTCATTGCTCTGGCTAACATTTCCAGTACTGTGCTGACTACAAAAGAGACAAGTGGGCATCCTTGCTTTGCTCCTGATCTCAGGAAAAGCTTCTGGTTTTTCATTCTACCATGCTATGATGTTAGCTGTGGGTTTATCATATATGGCCTTTATTATATTGAAATACTGCCTTCTATTCTTAGTTTATCGAGTTTCTTTTTAATCATGAAAGGGTGTTCAATTTGTCAAACACTTTTTCTGCTTTTACTGAGAAGTGTGTGGTTTTTATCCTTTATTCTGTTAACATGATATCACATTAATTTATTTTCAGATGTTGAACCATCCTTGGACCCCTGGGATAAATCCCACTTGATCATGGTGTACTATCCTTTTCTTGAGTTCAGTTTCCTAGTATTTTGCCTATATTCATTAGGGATATTGGCCTGCAGTTTTCTTTTTTTTTTTTTTTTTTTTTTTTTTTGTGGTGGCTCTGTCCGGCTTTGGTATCAGGGTAAGGCTGGTCTCATAAAATAAGTTTAGAAATATTCTCTCCTCTTTAAATTTTTGGAAGAGGTTGAAAAGAACTCTCTCTGTGTGTGTCTCTTTTGTAAAGATGGGGTCAAGTTATGTTGTCCAGACTGGTCTCAAACTCCTGGCTTCAAGCGATCCTCCCACCATGGCCCCCCAAATTGCTGGGACTACAGGCATGAGCCACTGTGCCCAGCCCCAGTGTTAATTCATTAAGTGTTTGGTAGAATTCACCAATGAAGAACCACAAAAGACCATGAAAACCAAATTAATCTTGAGAAAAAAGAGCAAAGCTGAAGGCATCACACTTACCAATTTCAAAATATATTTACAAACCTATAATAATCAAAACAGCATAGTACTGGCATAAAGACAGACAGACACAGAACAGAGAGCCCAGAAATAACACCAAGCGTGTATGGCCAACTAATTTTGAACAAGGACACCCAGAATACAGAGAAAGGACAGTCTTCTCAACAAACAACATTGGGAAAACCAAATATTCACGTGCAAAACAATAAAATGGAACCTTTATCTTACACCATACATAAAAATCAACTCAAAATGAATTAAGGACCTAACTCTAAGACCCAAAACTGTAAAACTCATAAGAAAGAAACATCAGAGAAAAGTTGCTTTTTTCTTCTTTTTTTGAGACGAAGTTTCGCTCTTGTTGCCCAGGCTGGAGTGCAATGGTACAATCTCAGTTCACCGCAACCTCCACCTCCTGGGTTCAAGCAATTCTCCTGACTCAGCCTCTCAGGTAGCTGGGATTACAGGTATGCACCACCACGCCCGGCTAATTTTGTATTTTCAGTAGAGATGGGGTTTCTCCATGTTGGTCTGGCTGGTCTCGAACTCCCAACCTCAGGTGATCCGCCCACCTCAGCCTCCCAAAGTGCTGGGATTACAGGCGTGAGCCACCGTGCCCAGCTGGAAAAGCTGCTTTATGACACTGGTCTTTACAATAATTTCATGGATGTGACACCAAAAGTACAGGTAACAATAACAAAAATAAACAAGTGGCAATACATCAAATAAAAAACCTTCTGCATAGCAAAGAAAACACTCAACAGAGTGAAAAGGCAACCTATGGAATAGAAGAAAGTATTTGTAAACCACATTTCTGGTAAGGGTTAACCTCCAAAATATGTTAATCCTATGACTCAATAGTTTTTTTTTTTTTTTTTTTAACTAATAACCTGATCACAAATAGGTCAATAATTTAAATAAATATTTCTCTAAAGAAGACATACACATGGCCAACAGGTATATGAAAAAATGCTCAATGTTACTATTAGCAAGAAAATACAAAACTGAAACCATAATAAGGCATCACCTTGTACCTGTCAGGATGGTGATTATCAAAGAAAAGAAAATATACCATGTGTCAGTAAGGATGTGAAGAAGTTAGAACTCTTACCCGTTGTTGATGGGAATGCAAAATGGTGCAGCCACTGTGGAAAGCAGTATGGAGGTTCCTCAAAAAAATAAAAATACAGGCAGTACACAGTGGCTCATGCCTATAATCCCAGTGCTTTGCAACGTCAAGGTAGGAGGATCACTTGAGCTCAGGAGTTTGAGACCAGCCTGGGCAACATTAGGGAGACTATGTCTCTACAAAAAAATAAAAATTAACCAGGCATGATGGCATGCACCTGGAATCCTAGATACGCAGGAAGCTGAGGCAGTAGGATCACTTGAGCCCAGGAGTTCACGGCTACAGTGAACTACGATCATTCTACTGCACTCCAGCGTAGGTGACAGAATGAGACACTGTCTCAAAAAAAATAGTAAAATAAAATAAAATAAAATAAAATAAAAAATTGGCCGGGCACAGTGGCTCATACCTGTAACCCTAGCGCTTTGGGAGGCCAAGACAGGTGGATCACTTGAAGTCAGAAGTTCGAGACCAGTCTGCCCAACATGGCAAAACCCCGTCTTTACAAAAAATACAAAAATTAGCCGGGTGTGGTGGCTCATGCTTGTAGTCCCAGCTACCCAGGATGCTGAGGCAGGAGAATCGCTTGAACCCAGGAGGCAGAGGTTGCAGTGAGCTGAGACTGCACCACTGCACTCCAGCCTAGGTGATAGAGCAAGATTCTGTCTCTAAATAAATAAATAAATAAAAATACAACTACTATATGCTCCAACAATCTCACTTCTGGATGGGTATTTATCCCAAATAAAGCACTCCCATGTTCACTGCAGCACTATTCACAATAGCCAAGATGTGAAAACAACTTAAATGTTCATCAGTAGGTGAATGGATAAAGAAGATGTCATACACATATACAACGGAATTCTGCACCATAAAACAACAGGGATGAAACCTAAGAATATTATGCTAAGTGAAATAAGTAAGGCACAGAAAAATATTGCATGGGTCTACTTTTATAAGGTACCTAAAAGTCAAATTCATAGAATTGAGGAATGGAATGGTGGCTGCCAGAGGCTAAGGGGAGAGAAAAATGGGGACTTACCAATCAATGGGCATGAAGTTTTAGTTAAACAAGATGAATAAGTGCTAGAGATCTGCTATACAACATTGTATCTATAGTCAATCATAACATATTATACACTTAAAAATTCGCTAAGAGGGGAGACCTCCAGTTAAGGTTCTTAACCACAAAAAAATAAAATAACAAAAAAATTTAAAAAGATAAAAGGCAAAAAAGAGCAAATGCTTCTGGAGAAAGAGAACACAAGCCTATTAATAATGTTCATAACTTTTTGGTCTCTTTCTAGGATCAACAGTTTAGTTGTTGTCTTAACTCAATATGCCTAGCACACAGCCTGGAGAGTAAGTACTCAACAAAATCATTAAAGGACAAATAGGAAAAAAAAAGAAAAACCTTTCAGCACTGAATTTTTCAGTATTGACATTCTGAACTCATAAACAGATAATATATTTATTCACTGATCTCCCTTTATTCATATGCATACTTCCCTTCTACCATCCAAATAACTCAATGATTTCCCCTTTACCAAAATCAAGACAGATGTATTTTCCTAACAGGCTGCATTTCTTAAGTACAAAGTTACTCTTTCCTTTATTAACTGTTTCTAACTTAAATCATCAGATATTTTGTTGAATGAAGAATTCTAATACACTTAAGAAATATTAGACTACTCACAGCCATGCAGCTATGTCCTGTGTGAGAGAAACATCCCCATAGGGCTACCCTCAGAAGACATGTCCCCCATCTCCAAGGCCGGCCAAACAGCCTTGCACCCACATCACAAGCCTAAGAAAGAGCCCCTTAGGCTACTCTTGGCAGACGTGTCCCCAGGCTGGCTAGGCAACTACATGCCCATGCTTCCCAGTCAGGGTAACAGCTCCATGGCCCCAACCTCAGTAAGCCAGAACCCAAGTTGGTTGACTCACTGTGTACATGCACATATCCATGACTTGAAAACAGCCTGGGAAGCCTGCCCTTGGCAAAGCCACACCACCATCACCACAAACTCAGCCTGGGCCACTGAGAAACTCCTTTGAATACCCGTGACAGATTCTGGCTAAAAAACTGCATGGCCAGGCCCCAGTGTCACACCTGTAATCCCAGCACCTTTGGGCTGAGGCAGGTGGATCGCCTAAGGGGAGAGGTCAGGAAGCTTGAGACCAATACAAGTAGCAAGGTGAAACCCTGTCCTCTCTACAAATACTAAAAAGTGTGAGCATGTGAAGCGTGTGCCTGTAGTCCAGCCTACTGAGGCTAGGATGGGAGGTGGGCTGGGAGGCCAGAGGTTGCAGTGAGGCAGAGATCATGCCACTGTGCTCCAGCCTGGGTGACAGGCAAATTCTGTCTCAAAAAAGAAAAAGAAAAGGCCGAGACACAGTGGCTCCAACCTGTAATCCAGCACTTTGGGAGCCGACCACAGAGGCGGATCTGGCCGGATCAAAGGAGTCAGAATGGGGAGCCATCCGTGAAACTCGTCTCCCAAAAACTGGCAGGCCGAGATGGCGAGGCAGCCTGTGAGATCCTTCTCGGGAGGCTGAAGCAGGAGAATGGCGTAAACCTGGGAAGGCGGAGCTTGGTGACTGAGATCAGCCACTGCACTCCCAGCCAGGCTGGGCGAGACTCTTGTCTCAAAAAAGAAAAAAAAAAAAAGAAAGAAAGAAACTACATGAAGACGACACTACATGTCCACCACCAAGGCCTTAGTACCCTACTGAACTTATACTCCAAAACCCATTTATACAAATAAGTCTTTCCCTTCAAACTCTACTACATAAACTTGAGTCAACTTTTCCACCAGATTCATACAAATCAACATAGGAACAAATCAACCATGAAAAAAGAAACATGTCACCACCAAAGGAAAATAATAAATTTCTAGTAACAGACCCTCAATCATAAGGAAATATATGAAATTCCAGAAAAGGGATTTAAAATAACAATATTAAGGAAACTCAGTGAGATGCAAAAGAATACGGACAGATAATTCAATGAAATCAGGAAAATTATACATTATTTGAACAAGAAATTCAACAAAGAGACAGATATCACAAAAAAGAACCAAACAGAAATCCTAGAGCTGAAGAATTCAATAAATGAAATAAAATACATATGCAAGAGTTTCAACAACACATTAGAAAGCAGAAAAAATAATTTCTGAAGTTGAAGACAGGTCTTTTGAAATAACACAGGAAGACAAAAAGAAAAGAAAAAAGAATTTAAAAAAAATTAAGAAAGCCTACAGGATTTATGGGACACCATTAAGCAAATAAATGTTGTATTACGGGCATTTCAGAAGGAGAAGAGAAGGGAAAATGTGAAGAAAATAATTAATGAAATAATAGCAGGAAACTTTCCAAGTCTTGGAAGAGAGAACATCCTAGTCCAGGAAGCTCAAAGAATCCCAAATAGATTCAACCCCAAGCAGGTCCTTTTTGAGGCACATTTTAGTCAAATTGTCAAAAGTCAAAGACAAAGAATTCTGAAAGCAGCAAGAGAAAAGCTTCAAGTCACATATAAGGGAATCCCCATTAGACTAACAGCTGGATTTCTCAGAAGAAACCTTAGAGGCCAGGAGAAAACGGGATGATATATTCAAAGTACTAAAAGAAAAAAGAAAAAGAAAAAACAGCATGAATATCGTACCCAGCAAAGCTATCTTTCAGAAATAAAGGGGAAATAAGATCTTTCGCAGACAACCAAAACCAAGAAATTCATTAGCAGTAGGCCACCCCTTACATGATAAGCTCAAGGGAGTCTGGAAGTGAAAAGACAATAACTACCATTATGAAAACATTCAAAACTATGAAACTCACTGGTAGAACTGATACACAAATAAGAAAAAGAAAGGAATCAAACTTTGTCACTGAAGAAAACCACCCAACTGCAAAAATAATAAGAGAGCAAGTAAGGAACAAAGCATATGTAAAATACCCAGAAAACAATCAATAATATGATAGCAGCAAATCCTCACCCATCAATAATAACCTTGAAAGTAAATGGATCAAATTCCCCCACTTAAAAGACATAGAATCACTGCCTGGGTTTTAAAAAAACAAGACTCAACAATACAATGCCTACAAGAAACTCACCTTACTTCTAAAGACACACAGACTGAAAGTGGGTGGTTGGAAAAAGATATTCCAACAAACAAAAACCAAAAGTGAGCAGAAGTCACTATACTAGTAACAAACAAAACAGATTTTAAGTTAAAAGCTGTAAAGGGAGACAAAGAAAGACACTGTACAATAAAGGGATCAATTCATAAAAAGAATGTAACAATTAAAATATATATGTACCTGACACCAGAGCATCCAAATATATAAAGCAAATATTAGACCTAAAGAAGAGAAAGACCCTGATTCAGTAATAGTTGGGGGCTTCAAAACACTGCACTCTCAGCATTGAACGAATTATCTAGCACTTCAACGTTTATTGCAGAGCGCTATTCAAAGTAGCCAAGATATGGAATCAACCTAATATGGAATCAGCCTAGGTGTCCAACAACAGATGAATGGATAAAGAAAATGATGTAGTATATATACAAAGTGAAATACTATTCAGTCATAAAAACAAATGAAATCCTGTCATTCATGGCAACATGGATGAAACCGAAGGACATTATATTAAGTGAAATAAGTCAGGAACAGAAAGTTAAACACCACATGTTCTCTCTCATATGTGGAAACTAAAGAAAGTTGATCTCATAGAAGTAAAAATTAGAATACAGTATACTAGGGGCTAGGAAGGGTAGGGGGAAAGGGAAGAATAAGGTAAAGGATAAAAAATTACAGCTAGATAGAAGAAATAAGTTCTAGTGTTCTACACCACTACAGAATTACTATAGTTTAACAATAAAGTATTACATAGTCTCAAAAACTAGAAGAAATATATTGAATGTTCCCAACACAAAGAAATGATACATGTTTGAGATGATGGATATGCTAATTACTATTATCTGAACACTATACATGGATTGAAACATTACTATATTCCCCATGAATATTTATATTTGTCAATTAAGAAAATAAAATTTAAAAATAAATAAATAAATATAAGACCGCTCAAAATAAAAATGAAACTCACTAGTCCATAGTAACCAGGGTTGTTTTCTGAAAACTTTCCACAGATATGCTCAGACTAATATGTGTCAGCCTACCAGCACAGTGAACAACATGATACTCCTACCTTCAAGTTCTTTCATATAGCCATAAAAAAGAATGAGATCATGTCTTTTGCAGGGACATGGATGGAGCTGGAGGCCATCCTTAGCAAATTAATGCAGGAACAGAAAACCAAATATTGCATGCTCTCACGTAAAAGTGGGAGCTACATGATGAAAACACATGGACACATAGAGGGAAACAACATATGCTGGGACCTTTCAGAGGGTGGAGGGTGAGAGCAGGGTGAGGATCAGGAAAACTAATGGGTACTAGGCTTAATACTTGGGTGATGAAATAAGCTGAGCAATAAACCCCCATGATACAAGTTTACCTATGTAACAAACATGCACTTGTACCCTTGAACTAAAAAGTTTAAATTTAAAAAAAAAAAAAAAAGTTTCCCATAAAGATCTTTATGT
Organism: Papio anubis; assembly: GCF_008728515.1. Lineage (NCBI taxonomy): Eukaryota > Metazoa > Chordata > Mammalia > Primates > Cercopithecidae > Papio > Papio anubis. Next base: position 389,464 of record NW_022164575.1, read on the forward strand.
TAATAAATATATTATTCAAAACAAAAAAAGTTCTTCAAAATTTCAGTATAATGGCCAGTTGCGGTGGCTCACAGCTGTCATCCCAGCACTCTGGGAGGTCAACAATCACTTGAGGCCAGAAGTTTGAAACCAGCCTGACCAACAGGGTGAAACTCCATCTCTACTAAAAATACAAAAATTAGCTGGGTGTGGTGGCACCCACCTGTAATTCCAGCTACTTGGGAGGCTAAGGCACAAGAATCGCTTGAGCCTGGGAGGCAGAGGTTGCAGTGAGCCCAGATCGTGCCACTGCACTGCAGCCTGGGTGACGGAGCAAGACTCTTGTCTCAAAAAAATAAATAAATAAATTCCAGTATGACTACCATATCTTAGGTATTTGTGGATAGACAGCCTATACCTTCAGGAATATCTCTTGGCTAACTTTTTTTTCCTCTGGGTATCTGAAAACCTAGTCAGGGCAAACAAATCACAAGTGAATCATTAAAAGAGGAATAATAGAAAGTAATTATCTTTATTTATTTACTTACATGACTATAACATCAAAAATTACATCCCTACACTCTAGCTTAACACAAATCCATGAAAAATTACCTTTTTCCTGAGAAAGCTTTTCCTCCTGGCGTTGATGGTGAGGTTTGTAAGGCGCTGCACCCTGACTGAGTCCTTCAGCCACAAAACCATCCAGAAAAGATAAAGAAGCATCTACCTATATTAAAATTAAGCAAAAATTAGGAATTAAATAAATTTATCCTAAGTAGATTATACAGTCACATAAATAATTTTAGCCCATATATATTTTTAAAAATTCTAAATGAGAAATGAAAACTTCAATTCTAAAAATGCTACCTCACCCAGGCACAGTGGCTCATGACTATAATCCCAGCACTTTGGGAGGCCAAAATGGGCAGATCACTTGAGGCCAGGAGTTTGAGACCAGCCTTGCCAACATGGCAAAACCCCATCTCTACTAAAAATACAAAAAAATTAGCTGGGTATGGTCACACACCTGTAGTCCCAGCACAGCAACCACCCGGTAGGCTGCAGCAGAACTGCTTGAACCTGGAAGGCAGAGGTTGCAGTGAGACAAGACTGTGCCACTGCACTCCAGCCTGGGCGACAGAACAAGACCCCATCTCAAAAAATGAATGAATGAATGAATGAATGAATGAATGAATGAATGAATGAATGAAAATGCTACCCAACTCTCTAGCTTTCCGAAACATCTATAATCAGATCACCTGCCTAGGAATCTAACAATATAAATCATTTGCACTTACTATTAATTTCACTGCAGTGAAGAATATATTTTTGAGCATCAAATATGTTACAGCATCCTATTAGGTCCTATAATTGAGACAAAGGAAGACACAGTTCCTACTCTGAGCAGAACTGTAACCCACCAGAAGAAACAGACATATATACTATGAGGTACGGTAACTGTAGTGGTTTCCTGCTGCAGGGGCTAAAATCAAGGCTTTGGCAGGGCTGCTTCCTTCTGGATGTACCAGGGGAATCCGTTTCTTGTTTCTTCCAGCTTTTAGAGACTGCCAGCATTCCTTGACTTGTGGCCACATCATTCCAATCTCTGCTTTTGTTTTTTCTTTGCCTTCTCCTCTGTAACCTCTTGTTTCACTTTTATAAGGATCTTTGTGATTATATCATGCCTAGCTACATAATCTAGTATAACTGCCCCATCACAAAATATTTAATTTCATCACATCTACCAAGTTCTCTTTAATGTTTAAGGACAAGCACAAATTCCAGAGATTAAGACATGGACATCTTTGCAAGGGCCATTATTCAGCCTCCCACAGTGCCTTTGATTTAAATATCCTAATATAACTGAAAATTATTTTTCACAAACCTATGGAAAATGACTTAATTTTACCAGAAAAAGTGTTAGGAGAATAATTTTTAATGAATAAATAAGAGATGAAGAAAGAATGACAGGGAAAGGAGAAAAGAAGGAGATGAACAAAAACGATAAACAAGTGGAGAGAGCAGTGATGACCTCAGAAAGCAAAGTTTGCCTCTCCTGATTTAGCCAAGTATATACAAATAGCTCAGATAATTTAGAATAGCAAATAATTATCAAACATAAAAATGGCACCTCACTCTCTGAATCTGGAAAGGTTTTGCTTGAATAAGATTCTTAGGCTGCGCGTGGTGGCTCACGCCTGTAATCCCAGCACTCTGGGTGGCTGAGGTGGGCGGATCACCTGAGGTCAGGAGTTCGAGACCAGCCTGACCAACATGGTGAAACCCTGTCTCTACTAAAATACAAAAATGAGCCAGGCGTGGTGGTGGATGCCTATAATCCCAGCTACTTGGGCGGCTGAGACAGGAGAATCACTTGAACCTGGGAGGAGGAAGTTGCAGTGAGCCGAGATCATGCCATTGCATTCCAGCCTGGGTGACAAGAGTGAAACTTCATCTCAAAAAAAAAAAAAGATTCTTGAGATGAGGCTATGTCAACATCATTATCTTTTATTGGAGGAAAAGGGAAGTGTAGTTACTCCCTAGTATAATACTATGTGTAGCATATTCATTCATCATTTCAATAAACATCTCTGGAATGCCCACCAAATACTAAAGCAAGGCCTCTGCCCTTGAGGAACTACTGAAAGAACTAATGAAGAAATGTTCAAAATGAATACAAGCCATGAAAATCTGAGTCAAAATTAGTGGAAATATTACCCTTTTTTCTCTTTCTCAACTAATTTGAATAATTCTAATTACCTTTGAAAGTTTTCTAGACCAGGCACAGTGGCTCACATCTGTAATTCCAGCACTTTGGGAGGCCAAGGTGGGTGGATCACTAGGTCAGGAGTTCGAGACCAGCCTGGCCAATATGGTGCCACCCTGTCTCTACTAAAATTACAGAAAAAATTAGCCAGGCATGGTGGCGCGCACCTGCAGTCCCAGCTACTCGGGAGGCTGAGGCAGAAGAATCACTTGAACCTGGGAGGCAGAGGTTGCAGTCAGCCGAGATCACGCCACTGTACTCCAGCCTGGGTGGCAGAGAAAGACCCCATCTCAAAAAAAAAAAAAAAGAAAGTTTTCTAATTTACACCTGAGGGAGATCATGATATGAAATAAAGAGAGTGAGTATTAAGTGAGAACTTTAGGTTAAAAGGGGTGGTGGCAAAAAGTAGGTGGGAAACTAAAAGGTGGGTGATCAGGCTCCAAAATGGTAAAGATTTTAACACATAGATAGACAAAATAAAAGGGAAAACCACTTTTTTTGGATTCTCAAATAGAGGAGGAATAAAATGACACAGAATTTCAAAGGAGATTAAAAGAAGATAGCCAAACATGTGGAGGTTCCTGAAAAGTGGCATGGCCACGGGGAGTATAAAAGCTCTGAGAACCTTCCTCCATAGCTTGCCCTATGCACCTCCTTCCTCTGTATCCTCTGCAATATAGTTTATAATAAACCAGTACGCTAATACAAATCAAGGAGGAAGTGTGGAATAATGCTAATGAGATATTGCCCAATTCATGAATCGCTACTAAAAATCAATTTGTGTGCACCCCACTGTTGCCACCACCGGCATGTGTGCATGCCACCTCTGGAGGCCCAAGGACTGGCACACCCAATCCTGCCACTGCCAGGACTCATACACACTGCCCAGGGATCTAACAACCAGTATGCCCAGCCAACCACTGCTATCAGTGGTACACAAGGATCAATTCACCTAATGTTCTATCCTCAACAAAGCCTTTCTACAGCCTCCACTAACAACCACAGCCTAAGTCATTCTATTAGTCCGTTCTTGCACTGCTATAAAGAAACACTTGAGACTGGGTAATTTATTTAAAAAAAAAAAAAAAGAAAGAAAGAAAAGGTTTCATTGGCTCATGGATCTGCAGGCTGTGCAAGAAGCATGATACTGGCATCTGTTCAGCTTCCTGTAAGGCCTCAGGAAGCTTTTACTTATGGAGGAGGGTAAAGCAAAAGCAAGCACATCACATGGTGAAAGCAGGAGCCAAAGGGAGAGTCCGGGGTGTGTGTGTGTGTGTGTGTGTGTGTGTGTGTGAGGTGCTATACTTTACAATAACCAGATCTCTCAAGAACTCACTCTCTATCAAGAGGATAGCACCAAGCCATGAGGTATCTGCCTTCATGACCCAAACAACTCCCACCAGGCCCTAACTCCAACACTGGGGATTACAATTCAACGTGAGATTTGGGCAGGAGATCCAAACCATATCACCATTGAGGAACTCACAGATATCACTGATTATAATTATAGTTGAAGAAATCATTTGGAAACTATACTACTGTGCCCATCCAGAATCAAAGCCCAAGCACCTTGTTAACCAATACCACAGACACATCTATAGGGAGAGGTCTTTCCCTACTAAAGAGAATCCATAAACTTAGAACCACCTGCTATGATGCCAGATACACATATGTCAATGTGAGGACACAAGAAAAGTAAGGCAAAGAAACATAACACCTTCAAAGGAACACAGTAACTCTCCAGTGGCAGATCCCAAAAAAAGGAAATCTATAAAATGCTTGAAAAAAAAATCAAAATAATGACCTTAAGGAAACTCAAAAGATACAAGAGAACACAGAAAAACAAAACAAAAATAAATCAAGAAAACAATTCATGATCTGAATGAGAAATTCAACAAAGAGGTAGACATCAAAAATTCTAAGAAACAAACAGAACTCCTAGAACTGAAGAATTCAATGAATGAAATAAAAAGTATAACCAAGAGCTTCAACAATAGACTAGATTGAGAAGGGAGGATCTCAAATTTGAAGACATGTCTTTGAAATAAACCAGACAAAAATAAATAAATGAAACAGAATAAAGAAAGCATATGTGACATATGGGACAACATAAAGCAAACAAATATTTGGATTTTGAGAGTTTAAAGACAAAATGGGCTAAGGCACAGAAAACCTAATTGAAAAATAATAGCTAAAGACTTCCCAAGTCTTGCAAGAGATAGAGACATCCATATGCAGGAAGCTCAAAAGAGCCTCAAAGAGATTCAACCTGGCCAGGTTGAATCCAGTACTGATTCTAAATAGGAAGAAGAGTATCTCTTTTGGAGACTGCAGTGAAGATATTTATATCCTGTGACAGTCTCTTAATATAGAATAATTCAGGAATTTCTCTTATTTGTCGATTTTAAGACATACATATCTGGCGTACATATGATACTTTGATACATGCATAGAATGTGTAATACGTAAATCAGTATTTAGGATATCCATCACCTCTAACATTTATCATTTGTGTTGGGAACATTTCAAATCTTCTCTTTATTTTGAAACATACAAATAATACACAATTATTACTAACTATAGTCACCCTACTGTGCTATCAAACCCTAGAACTTACTCTTCTTATCTAAGTGTTTTACTAACCATTAACCAACCATTCTTCTTCCCTGTCCCCCGACCCTTCCGAGCTTCTTTATTCTCTACCTCCAAGATGCACATGTTTAACTTCCACCTGTGCATAAAAACATGTAATATTTGACTTTCTGTGCCATGCTTATTTTACTTCATAGTGAAATAAGTCCCATCTATGTTGTTAGGATATTACTTAGCTGAATAATATTCCGTTGTGTATACATACCACATTTTCTTTATCCATGTGTCCATTGGCAGACACTTAGGTTGATTCCATATTTTGGCTATTGTGAATAGTACTGCAGTGAACATGGGGGTGCAGGTATACCTTTGAAATAATGATTTACTTTCCATTGGATAAATACTCAGGGGTGGGATTGCTGGGTTTTATGGTAGTTCAATTTTTTTTTGAAAACTCTCCATACTATTTTCCATAATGGCTATCTTAACTTACATTCCTACTAACAGTGCATGAGTTTCCTTTTTTCTGCATCCTTGGCAACATTTGTTATTTTTTGTCTCCTTGATAATAGGCATTGTAACTGAAATAAGATAATATGGTGGTTTTGATTTACATCTCCCTGATGATTTGTGATGTTTAGCATCTTTTTGTTTACCTGTTGGCCATGAAATGTCTGTTGATGACCTTTGCCCACCTTTAAAAGGGATTTTTTTTTTCTTTTTTGGCTGTTGAATTGAGTTCCTTATATATTCTGGATATTAGTCCCTTGTTTGTAAATATTTTTTCCTAGTCTACAGATTGTTTCTTCACTCTATTGATTGTATCATTTGCTGTGCATAAGCTTTTGACCTTAATACAGTCCCATTTGCCATTTTTGCCTTTTTCGCCTGTGCTTTTGAAGTCTTAGCCACAAATCTTTGCCTCAACCAATGTCCTAAAGCATTTCCTGTAAGTTTTCTTCTAGTAGTTTTATAGTTTTGGATCTTACATTATTTAATTCATTGAGTTGATTTTTTTATATGGTGAAAGACAGGGATCTCGTTTCATTATTCCGCATGCTGATATCAAGGCTTTTCAACACTATTTATTGAAGAGGCTGTCATTTCCCCAGTATATATTCTTGGCACTTTGACTGAAAATCAGTTAGTCATAAATACACGAATTTTTTTTCTGGGTTCTCTCTGTTCCATTGGTTTGTATGTCTTTTTTTCATACTAATACCATGTTGTTTTGGTTACTACAGCTTTGTAGTGTATTTTGAAATTGGGTAGTGTGATGCCTCCAGCTTTGTTATTTTTGCTTAATATTGTATTGGCTATTCAGAGTCTCGTGGTTCTCTACAAATTTTAGGGTTGTTTTTTCTATTTCTGAAGATTGTCATTGGTATTTTGATAGTATACTGAATCTGTAGATTGCTTTGAGTAATATGGGCATTTTAACAATATTCATGTGATCCATGAGCAAGAGATGTATTTCCATTTGTTTCTATCCTCTTCAGTTTCTTTTATCAGCGTTTTGAGGTTTTCCTTGTACAGGTCTTCCACCTCCCTGGTTAAATTTATTCCAAGTATTGTATTTTTTTTTTTTTGTAGCTGTTGTAAATGGCATAACTTTTTTTTTTTCCAGCTAGTTTGTCATTGGTGTATAGAAATGCTACTGATTTTTGTATGTTGATTTTGTATCCTGAATCTTTACTGAATTCTTTTATTGGTTCTAAGAACTTTATGTTGGAGTCTTTAGGTTTTTGTATATGTAAGATCATGTCATCTGCAAAAAGGGACAATTTGACTTCCTCTTTTCCAATTTAGATCCCTTTCTTTCTTTCTTTTGCCTGATTGCTCTGGCTAGGTCTTCTAGTACTATGTTGAATAGGAGTGATGAAAGTGGGCATCCTTGCCTTTTTCCAATTCTTAGAGGAAGTGCCTTCAGTTTTTCCTTATTCATTGTGATATGGGCTTTGGGTTTGTCATATATGGGCTTTATGATGTTAAGTATGCTTTTTCTATGCTTAATTTCCTGTGAGTTTTTATCATGATGGGATGTTGGATTCTACCAAATGAATTCTCTGCATCTATTGAGATGATCATATGGTTTTTGTCCTTCATTCTGTTGATATGAAGTATCACATTTATTGATTTGTGTATGCTGAACCATCCTTGCATTTCTGGGAAAATTCCACTTGATCATAGTGTATTATCTTTTTGATGTGTTATTGGATTCAGTTTTCCAGTATTTTGTTGAGAATTTTTGCTCCTATGTTCATCTGGGATATTGGCTTATAGTTTGTTGTTGTTGTTGTTGTGTCCTTGTCTAGTTTTGGTATCAGGGTAATGCTAGCCACATAAAACGAGTTAGGAAGAATGTCCTCTTCTTCAATTTTTTTGGACTAGTTTAAGAACAGTTGGTGCTAGTTCTTCTTTATAAATTTGCTAGAATTCACTTGTAAAGTCATCTCGTAAGCTTTTCTCTGTTGGGAGACTTACTATTACTGATTCAATGTCACTATTCATTCAGGTTTTCTATTTCTTCCTCGTGCAATCATGGTAGATGTGTCCAGGAATTTATTTGTTTCCATCAGGTTTTCCAGTTTGTTAGTGTACAGTTGTTTATAATCATCTCTAATAATCATTTGTATTTCTGTGGTAGCCATTGCAATGGCTACTTTTTTGTTTCTGGTTTTACTTATTTGAATCTTCTCTCTTTCTTGATTAGTGTAGTCAGCAGTTTATCAATTTTATTGTTCAAAATAACCAACTTTTTATCTCATTGATTTTTTTTTTGTATCTTTTTTAAGTTTCCATTTTCTTTATTTCTGCTCTGATCTTTACTATTTATTTCCTTCTACTAATGTTGACTTTGGTTTCTTCTTCCTTTCTAGTCCCTTGAGGTGCATTATAAGGTTGCTTGTTTGAAATCCTTCTACTTTTGTGATACATGTGTTTATTGCTATAAACTTCCCTCTTAGCACTGTTTTTGCCATACTACATAGGTTTTGGTAAGTTGTGTTTGAATTTCCATTTTTATTAGATTCAAGAAATGTTTTTATTTCCTTATTTCTTCACTGACCTAATCGTCACTCAGAAATACATTGTTTTGATTTTCATATATTTGTTCAGTTTCCAAAGTACCTCTTATTATTGATTTCTAGTTTTATTATATGCAGCTTGAGAAAATACTTGCTATGATTTGAATTTTTTCAAATTGTTGAGACTTTTTTGTGGCCTAACATATGGTCTGTCCTGGAGAATGTTCCATGTGTTGAGAAGAATGTGTATTCTGCAGCTGTTGAATAAAATGTTCTGTAAATATCTGTTAGGTCCATTTGGTCTAGAATGCAAATTAAGTTTGATGCTTCTTTGTTGATTTTTCTGTCTAGATGATGTGTCTTAATCTGAAAGTGATGTGTCAAGGTTTCCAACTATGATTGTATGGGGTTCTACCTCTCTCTTAAGCTTCAATAATATTTGTTTTATATATATTTGCTTCAGTGTTGGGTGCATATGTATTTACAAATGTTATATGCCCTTGGTGAACTGATCCCTTCATCATTACATAATGACATTTCTTGTCTCCTTTATATTTTTTTCCAAGTCCATTTTGTCTGATATAACATTAGCTACTCTTACATGCTTTTGGTTTCTGTTTGCATGGTTATTTTTATTCATCCCTTCATCTTTACAGGTGAGTGAGTTTCTTATAGGCAGCATACAGCTGGATCTTGTTTTGTTATCTATTCAGTCAGCCTATATATTTTAATTGGGGACTTTAAATTGTTTTCATTAAAGGTTGTTATGGATAGTCGAGGACTTACTCCTGTCATTTTGTTGACTGTTTTATACATTTTTTCCTTTCTTCCTTTTTCCCTGTTTACCTCTATGGATTTTGTGTGTGTGATGATAATATTTGATTCCTTTTTCTTTCTCAGTTATGTATCTGCCTTACCAGTGAGTTTTATACTTTCATGTGTTTTCATGTTGGAAGTTATCTTTTCACTCCCAGATGTCAGACTCCCTCAAACATTTCTTGTAGGGTTGGTCTAGTGGGGATGAATTCCCTCAGTTTTTACCCGTCTGGGAAAGACTTTATTTCTCCTTTATGCTGTGTATAGTATACTTACTTGTCTAGCAGTTTCTGGGTTTTTTTCCCCAATGCTTTGAGTGTATCTTCCCATTTTCTCCTTGCCTATAAAATAAGGTTTCTGCTAAGATATCCACTATTAGTCTGATAGGGATACTTTTATATGTATGACTTGATACTTCTCTCTTGCTGTTTTTAGAAATCTCTCTTTATAATTTTGACTTTTGTCAGTTTGACTATAATGTGCTTTGGTGAAGACCTTTTTAAGGTTGAATCTTTTTTTTTTTTTGAGATACAGTTTCACTCTTGTTGCCCAGGCTGGAGTGCAATGGTGCAATCTCTGCTCACTGCAACCTTTGCCTCCCAGGTTCAAGCAATTCTCCTGCCTCAGTCTCCCGAGTAGCTGGGATTACAGGCATGCACCACCATGCCCAGCTAATTCTGCATTTTTAGCAGAGATGGGGTTTCCCCATGTTGGTCAGGCTAGTCTCAAACTCCTGATCTCAGGTGATCCGCCCACCTGAGCTTCCCAAAGTGCTGGGAGCTCTCAGATTCCGTCATACTAACGTGAGAAAGAACTCCAACATTCACCTTAAATGCTGCAGAAACCACATTTTGATATATTCCTGATATGTCACAAATGCAAGAATTACTCTATATTTAATGACAACGCAATTTTTAAAAAGATGGAACACCAATGTCTTACCGCCAAGTCTTCACAACTTCTGTCAACTGGAAGCAAGCTCTTCATAAGTTCCACATTCTCATGCAAATGTTTTAATTCAAATGCATGTTGTCTCATACAAGTATCCAAAGATATGGTAAATTCATGGATTAATCTCTCAACTGTATCAGAAGAGTGTGCCTGAGGTGTCAATTTGGTCACAGCAGCAATTAACCAGGTTTTTGTTTCTGAAGACACAGAGTCATTCATAAGTAACTTGTAGAGCTTAGCTATAACTTCCGCTGGCGTTTCCTTATCTAAGAGGTAGGAATATTCCCCTAATACCTGTAAATAAAACAAAGTGATACTTATATACAAATATCAAGTTATACAATAGACTATACTCAAATCTAAACAAAGTGCCTACTGCTAGAGTGAATTTAAAGTAGATTAAACATCCTCTCATGGTGAAAAAATTATTAAAGATACAACTGTATATTTTAGGTTCAAAATTATACCAATAATTCAAAATGGTTTTCCCCACCATTGTCATTAACAATACATAAAGCAGGATACCTTTACAAGTTTCTGAACTTCTGGAGTTGGTTGTTGGTTTTTATAAGCACTATCACATCCTGTTATTATTTTCCAGTAAGCATTTAAATGATGATTCTCATGTAATGATGGTTCTTACTACATAGTAAGAGGCACTTAAAGTGTTTCATAAAAATACAGATTTCTAGGCTTTATCCCCAGATATTCTGATTTAGTATGCCTGTGGTCCCCAAGGATATACATTTGAATATGCATCAGCTGATTCTGATGTAGACAGTTCACAGAAGAGACTTTAAGAAACACTTATTGGCCAGGCACGGTGGCTCATGCCTGTAATCCCAGCACTCTGGGAGGCCGAGGCGGGTGGATCACCTGAGGAGTTCGAAACCAGCCTGGCCAACATGGTGAAACCCCGTCTCCAGTAAAAATAAAAAAATTAGCCCGATGTGGTGGCACACGCCTATAGTCTCAGCTACTCGGAAGGCTGAGACAGGAGAATCGCTTGAACCTGGGAGGCAGAAGTTGCAATGAGCTCGGATCACGCCACTGCACTGCAGCCTGGGCAACACAGCAAGACTCCATCTCAAAAAAAAAAAAGAAAAGAAAAGAAAAGAAACGCTTATCTGTGTCACACATCTAACTTAGGCGACATACAATTCTGTAAGTGAAAGAACTGATAGGGACAGGAGGCAGAGAAATTCTAGGCAGAAAAGGGTGTGGTCCCTGGTGAAGCCCCACCCACAAGCCAAAAAGCCCGAAACCATGGCCCAAAGTGAGAACTTATATCCATATCCCTATTTTCCCATTCAAATATTGCCTTTTCCTAAACCACCCATGACCCTGCCCTGCCCTGCCCCATCCTGTGCCTATAAAGACCCCAGACTCAGCCAGCATAGAGGAAGAAGCAGCTGGATGTCGGAGAGAAGCGGCTTTACTTCAGAGGGACAGCTTGACAGCGTAACTTCAAAGAAGAATCCAGCCAGAGATGGCTGGACTTCTGGAGAACATTACCTTCGCCGCCCCAGTCCCCCTGTCAGCTCCCCTTCCTGCTGAGAGCCACTTTCACCGGCAACAAAATCCCCTGCATTTATTATCCTTCAATTCATTCATGTGACCTCATTTTTCCTGGACACCAGACAAGAGCTCAGGAGTGAGTGCAGATACAAAAGGGCCCACTGAGCTGTTAACACTTAAGCTGTCTGCTGATGGCAGAGCTAAAAGAGCAGTGTAACACGCTCACTGGGGCTTCAGGAGTCGCAGGTACTCCCCACTAGATGCTGCCATGGGGCGCACACAGAGTTTTGCTCCTGCCAGAGCCCAAAAGCACTCCCTCTGCCTCCCGCACCCACTCACCTGCATGCTCACCCTCCCGCGAGGGGCTGAGAGCTGCAGGATGAGTAAGTGAAGCACCTGTCTCAAAGCCTACAAAGGGGTCAAGTTTTCTTATTTTAGAATCATTAATAAACTGATAATTCAGGAAGTATGAAATCTTTCTGAGGCCGGGCGCGGTGGCTCAAGCCTGTAATCCCAGCACTTTGGGAGGCCGAGACGGGCGGATCACGAGGTCAGGAGATCGAGACCATCCTGGCTAACACGGTGAAACTCCATCTCTACTAAAAAATACAAAAAACTAGCCGGGCGAGTTGGCGGACGCCTGTGGTCCCAGCTACTCGGGAGGCTGAGGCAGGAGAATGGCGTGAACCCGGGAGGCGGAGCTTGCAGTGAGCTGAGATCCGGCCACTGCACTCCAGCCTGGGCGACAGAGCGAGACTCCGTCACAAAAAAAAAAAAAGAAAAAAACTAGAAATCTTTCTGATATGGTTTGGCTCTGTGCTCCCACCCAAATCTCACTTTGAATTGTAATAATCCCCCACATGTCAAGGGCAGGACCAGGTGAAAATAACTGAATCATGGGGGCAGTTTCCCCTGCTGCTTTTGTGAGAGTAAGTTCTCACGAGACCTGATGGTTTTATGATGGGCTTCCCCCTTCACTCAGCCTCATTCTCTCTCCTGCCACCCTGTAAAGAGGCTTCTGCCATGATTTTAAGTTTCCTGAGGCCTCCCCAGCCATGTGGAACTGTGAGTCAACTAAACCTCTTTTCTTACAAATTACCCAGTCTCGGATATTTCTTCACAGCAGCGTGAGAATGGACTATTACGCTTTCCTAAATGGTGTTTATGGAATAATTTCATGTCTTTGGTATAATATCGGTACCAGCAAGAAAAGGAGGCTGGGTGATAAGCAAGGGAAAATGTATAGCTAGTAAGAAGGAAGAGAAGAAAAGGAAAAATAAATAGGACTAAATGAGTTCAATCCTTAAACAGTATGATTATTTTTAGGTGGTTTTAGAAAAAATGGAAGGTAGCTCCAGAAGAACAGGTAACAAAAGTACCAGTTCAAAAATCAATGGTAACGGATGTCTGCTTCGGGGAAGATGGAGAAGACGTATTTATCCCTATTCTTCCTACTAAGTATACCTAAAAACCCTTGATATCATATATAAAACATACAGCAGATTATCTGTTGTTTCATTTACCCCAGACTGGATATGGAGAGCCAGAAACCTGGAAATGCAAATGGGCACAGACAAAAAGCCCCAAGAGGAGCCTGCCCTCTAGTCAATAAGCCAAGAGGACAGAAAACTTTCAGACAATAACCCTCCTACTCCAGCCAAATACCACACAGAAAAATCTGCAGCCCCACCCATACCAGCAAAGGCAGAGTAGAGAATCAAGACTGCTACCCTCACTAGGCTACATGAGGTACCCCAAACTCCCCAGCAGGGTGGGAACTGAGAAGGCTGAGTGAGGAGTCAGGACTTTCATCCCCACTGAGCTGTAGAGAGGCCTACTCCCCTGCAGTGTCAGTAGAGACTGGGCAGGGAGCCTGCACTTCACCTCCACCGAGGAGAAATGCAGTGCCCCTGCCTTTCTCTGATGGGAGTGTGTCAGTGGAAACCTGATGGAGTCAGGATTTTCCCCACTGTTCAGCAAGCCACCCCCTCACAGTGTCAGTGTAGGCCACAGAACTGAAAAGGTCAATAGCCTTCTCTCAACAATTAATAGGACTAGACCAAGAATCAGCAAGGATATAGAAAAACTCAACAACACCATCACAACAGACTTTACAGAACACACCACACAGAAAAAGCAAAATAGATACTTTTCAAGCAACCACAGAACATATACCAAGATAGACTGTGCCTTGAACTGTAAAACAAACCTCAAATATGAAAGAACTGAAATCATACATAGTATTTTCTCTAATCACAATGAAATCAAACTAGAAATCAGTAACAGAAAGATAACAGAAAATTTTCTAAACACTCAGAAACTAAACAATACTTTTCTGAATAATCCATGACTCAAAGATAAGTCCCAAGGGGGAAAAAAAAACCAAAAAACAAACAAACCAAAAAAAAAAAAAAACACTGAACTATTGAATGAAAATTCAATCAAGAGATTTTTCTTTAAGAAAATTGAATTTGTAATTTAATAACTCCCCTAAAAATCTACAAGTCCAAATGGTTTCACTGGAAATTCTACCAAATTTTTAAAGGAAAATTAACAGCAACTTTATGCAAATTCCTCCAGAAAACAGGAGGGCACATTCCCAAGTCATGTTATGAAACTAGTATTTACTTTGATACCAAAACTGGAATACCACAAAAATGAAAACTACAGACCAATAGCCCTCACGACACTAGATAAAATTCTCAACAAAGTCTCAAGAAATCTACAAGAACACTCCTAGAACTATGAAGTTAGTTCAGCAAGACTGTAGATTACAAGCTCAAAATACAAAATCTATTGTATTTGTATATACAGTTGGCCCTCTGCATCTAAAGGGAATTGGTTTCAGGACTCCCTGTGGATGCCTGAATCTGAAAATAGTACTGAACCCAACTGCCATCAATTGCCAAATGCTTCTGATCATGTCTTACACTCACAAATTTAATGCCTTTTCCATCTTAACTAAGATCTCACCATGCACTGTGACCGTAACTTTCGTAGTGTAAGGTATGACAGCAAAACTAACAGGAGTTTTTTTTCCTTCTTCACAATTTCACAGAGACAATTTCCCTTCTTACTGTAGAATTTTACAACCTCAGCATATGTTTCTTTTCTCATTAAGTCAAGAACTTTCACCTTTTCACTTAAAGGAACCATTTTTAAAGCTTCTCTTTGGCATATCCAAATTGCCAGCATCACAACTCTTGTGCAGTGGGACCATGATTAAGTAAATAAAGGTTACTACAATATAAGCACTGCAATAATGCTACAGTTCATCTGAAAACCTAGACAGCTACTGAGTAACTAACAGGCAGGCAGTGTATACAGCATGGATACACTGGACAAAGAATGATTCAGGTCCCAGGTGGGGCAGAGCAGGATGAAGTGGGATGGCTCAATATTTCATCATGCTACTCAGGACAACACATAATATAAAACTTATAAATTGTTGATTTCTGGAATTTTCCATTTAATATTTTCAGACCATGACTGGCCACAGGTAACTAAAACTGCAGAAAGCAAAACAACAGATAAGGGGACCTACTGTACCTGACCTGTACGCTGTAGAAAGAAAGAAAAGACAATCTAAATTAAGTGGAGTGACATGCCACATTCATGGACAAAAAAAACGAATGGCCACAAAACCAATAATCAATTCAGGAAGGATCATCAACACTAAAGCCACTGAAGATAAATGAGGAAAAGATATTTGCATAGCCTGATAGAATCACCTGACAAATTAGTTATAATTTACAAAAAGGAAAGATACCTTTACAATGCAAAGATCTGGAGGTCACCTTCTTTTTTTTTCTCCATTTGGTAGAGACTGGGTCTCACTTTGTTGCCCAAGCTGATCTCAAACTCTGGCTTCAAGCAATCCTCCCGCCTCCCAAAGTGCTGGGATCACAGGCATGAGCCACCGCACCAGGCCACCATCTTAACCCAAACTTATAAACTTACAATCACCAATAAGTGAACAAACTGACATTATATATATCCTGATATGATACAGTAGGAAATACACAACATTGCCTACGCAGTATTCTCACTAAAAATGTTTAACCTGAACAAAAATAATCAGATATCCAGAATGTAGGACCTTCTACAAGTGAACAGCAGTCATCCAAAACAAACAAAAAAATCAGTCATAAAAACCAAAAGAAAGTGGGGTTCATTACAAATTTAAAAAGGCTAAAGAGACATAAGTAAAGGCAATTTGTGATCCTCATTTTTTTTTTTTTTTTTTTTTTGAGATGGAGTCTTGCTCTGTCGCCCAGGCTGGAGTGCAGTAGCGCAATCTCGGTTCGCTGCAACCTCCACCTCCTGAGTTCAAGTGATTCCCCTGCCTCAGCCTCCCGAGTAGCTGGGACTACAGGTGCATTCCACCACGCCTGGCTAATTTTTTGTATGTTTAGTAGAGACGGGGTGTTACCATGTTGGCCAGAATGGTCTCGATCTCCTGACCTCGTGATTTGCCCGCCTCAGCCTCCCAAAGTGCTGGGATTATAGGTATGAGCCACCGCACCCGGCCTCTTTACACTTCTTAGGTATGATAACAGTTTTATAGTTATGTCATTCATAGAAGATTCACGCTGAGGTTCTAGGGGTGAAGTGCCACAATGTCTGCAATTCAATTCTAAACAGCTCAGCAAAACAAACTGTATATAGGTAGACCTAGATATACCTATAGATGCAGATATAGTAAAACAAATGTAGTTAAAAGTATTTAACTGGGCTAGGTGCGGTGGCTCACACCTGTAATCCCAGCACTTTGGGAAGCTGAGGCGGGTGGATCACCTGAGGTGGAGAGTTCGAGACCAGCCTGGCCAACGTGGCAAAACCCCATCTCTGCTAAAAATACAAAAATTAGCCAGGACTGGTAGCATGCACCTGTAATCCCAGCGACTCAGGAGGCTGAGATAGGAGAATTGCTTGAACCCAGGAGGCAGAGGTTACAGTGAGCCGAGATCATGCTACTGTACTCCAGCCTGGTGACAGAACAAGACTCTGTTTCAAAAAAAAAAAATTTCTTTAACTGAAAAAGCTAAATAAAAAGTATATTTTAATATCTTAGTCTTTGAACTTTTCTGCAGATGAGAAAAGAAAAAATTTAAGTAAAAATCTGGGGAAAATTTAAGCTAACATGCTGACATTTGGCAATTCTATAAAATATTAAAATGTGCATACCATATCACTTCTCTAAATCTCCCCTAAAGAAACACTCACCTATGTGCACAAGAAAGAATACATAAAGGTGATGAGCTGTATGCAATTACATGTGATTATATTACATAAAATTGTGACCTTTGTCTTGAAAAAAAAATGATCTCCACTACTGGCTTTGATGAAGCAGGCGGCCCTGTTGGTAGGCCACATGGCAAGAAACTGAAAGCAGCTCTAGCAGCTAAGGACAGCTGACAGTTGACAGTATGAAAGTGAAATCCTCAGTCACAAAAACTCAGCCACAAGAAAATGAATTCTGACAAACACACATGAGCTCGAAAGTGGATTATTTACCAGTCAAGCTTCAGATGATTGCAAGGTGCCAACACCTTGACTGCAATTCTGTGAGACCCTAAGCAGAGAATCCAGCTAAGCCATGCCTGGACTCCTGACCCACAGAAACTATGAGATAATGAATTTGTATTGTCTTAAGCCACTAAGTTTGCGGTAACATTGTTATGCAACATAAGAAAACTAATATAGCACAGATAGCCTATCAATGATAGACTAGATAAAGAAAATGTAGTACATATACACCATGGAATACTATACAGCCATAAAAAGGAATAAGATCATGTCCTTTGCACAGACATGGATGAAGCTGGGAACCCATTATTCTTAGCAAACTAACACAGGAACAGAAAACCACACCACATGTTCTCACTTATAAGTGGGAGCTGAACAATGAGAACACAGGACACAGGGAAGGGAACAACACAGACCAGGGCCTATCAGGGAGGGTGGTGGGGCTGGAGAGCTTTAGGAAAAAGAGCTAATGTGTGCTAGGCTTAATACCTAGGTGATGCGTTGATAGATGCAGCAAACCACCATGGCACACGTTTACCTATGTAACAAACCTACACATCCTGCACATGTACCCTAGAACTTAAAAAATAAAATAAAATAAAAAAGAAGAAGAAAAAAAAGTTAATAATAGAAGTATTCAGCACTGTGCCTGGTACCTAGAAAATGCTTCTTAAAGATGAACCTCTTTCTATTTGGTTAAAATAATTTACAGATTATTTTTAAAAAATAGTTTTTTATTTTTAAAAAAACTAATATAGTAGAGATAAACGAGTATTCAAATATTCAAACACGGATGCACATAAAAAACACAACAAAACACTGTAAACACAAAGAGATAAGTAAAAGACCAGACAAGTGAGATGGCAGAGAGAAAAAACAGAGAAGTAAATAGTTAAGTGATAGATGGTGGCCATTTGAAAAACTAATAGCTGAAGGAGTTAGCTGAGTAAAGTGAATGGTTTCTGAAGGAAATATGTTAACATTTGGTTTGTATAAAAAATGTTTTTTAAAAATGTATGATTTAATGTACTTTGCTCACCCAACTCATAACTTGAAGAAATCTCTGTGGATAGAACACATTTTCCATATCTAGTAAAGTGAGGTAAGACTGAACTGCATAGAGTCTTAATTGCTGATCTTCTGTTTCATCATCAAAACCTACAAAGAAATTGATACACCATTTTAATTTCCACAAACTTATCTAAGGACTCTGTAATAAAAACATTTAACTTTAAAATGTTTACTTTACAGAATGTAATAGTCTACCAACCTTCTGCTAGTAGTCTCAGAAAGTTATTGGGAATATCAGGATGCATTACATCTCCTCCTACTGAAAACACAGCATTCATTGTCTGAATAAACCACGCATTATCAGGAGCATATGTGTCCACAGTGTTAAGAACAAGTACACTTCCAAATGCTACTTATTAAAATTATCCTTCTGTAGCAATCTTTAAAATAATAACTCCAATTCATCCTAGTATGGCATTTTTACCTTTAACCTCTGCCATAAATTGTTCCATACCCCAGTTTTATGTAAAATAGGTACTCAGTAAAAGCTTATTTAATAAACTTAATAAACTGAGTTTGTCACTTTAGCACCACACTTGCACAAAACAGTCATCCAATAAATAAATGTGAAATAACTGAAAGAAACAAACCAGCTAACTAGATGCAAATAATGGAAAACTATATTCTTCAAAAAAGAATATAATTCACTTCAAAGAAGCTAAATACTGTGGTATGTCTACTTGAACAAATCGTTTAGCATCTGTTCTTTTCTTTTCCCTTTTTTTTTTTTTTTTTCTTTTTTTGAGACAGAGTTTTGCTCTGTCGCCCAGGCTGAAGTGCAGCAGTGTGATCTTGGCTCACTGTGACCTCTGCCTCCTGGGTTCAAGCAATTCTCCTGCCTCAGCCTCCTGAGTAGCTGGGACTACAGGTGTATACCACCACACCGGCTAATTTTTTTTGTATTTTGGTAGAGACAGGGTTTCACTGTGTTGCCCAGGCTGGTCGTGAACTCCTGAGCTCAGGCAATCCTCCTGCCTCCGCCTCCCAAAGTGCTGGGATTACAGGTGCTCAGCCTCTTTTCTAATCTCTTCCTCATCAGTTCTAAAGTTCTATCATTCTACTGGCCAGAGTTATAGTACTGACTAGGACAAAACTAGACTTAAGCAATTTCCAATATAATTTCATTAACAGTATTCACTCACTCTTTTTTATAATTAAACAGTAACATTTTTTCACTTTTTTTTTTTTTTTTTTTTTTGTAGATGGGGTTTCCCTTTTTTTTCCCCAGGCTGGAGTGCAATGGTGCTCACTGCAACCCCCGCCTCCCAGGTTCAAGCGATTCTTCTGCCTCAGCCTCCCTAGTAGCTGGGATTACAGGCATGCACCACCACGCCCAGCTAATTTTGTATTTTTAGTAGAGATGGGGTTTCTCCATGTCGGTCAGGCTGGTCTTAAACTCCCAACCTCAGGTGATCTGTCCGCCTCGACCTCCCAAAGTGCTGGGATTACAGGTGTAAGCCACCACGCCCGGCCTAAACAGTAATGTTTTTTAATGAATGGAATATCCTTATGACCTGTAAAGTTCTTCTGACTTTTAAGAAACAAACTTGAAGAAGAGTAACATGTTAATAGAGTTCCCAACTACTTAATTGTGACAATTTCCAGCATAAAACAATAAAGGATAAGTTTTAGCATCCTGACCACTCCCACATACCCTCCGCTTTCCCCAAAACACAAGAACTTTTACTCAGAAAAGAAATCAAGATAGAAGTAGAGACGAGGCAGGACTGAAAGAGGAATAAAGAGGATAAAGGTTCCTCTATCTTCCTGCTCAAAATACTGACAACATGAATAAAAGAAACCAGCAAAAAAAAAAAAAAAAAAAAAGGCCATCTCCTAAGAGGTCTACACAAATCCCTTTTTCTGACAAGAGGCTTGAAAATCAGGAATAAAACGTATTGCTAGGTCTCTGAACTCAACTTCAGGTGACCATATCTATACCAATCATCTTAAAGTCACCGTGTTACTATTTTAAGACTCATGGTCCAAATAAAAGGATATTTCTCAGCCAGCTCTGCTATTTTGCCAACCAAATTGACGATGACATACTCTTCTTTGCTCTGATGTAAATATTCAAGCATTTTCTGGACAATAACTGTTACATTCTGTGCATTAGTAATTCTGTAAAGAAGTTCCAGAGTCTATTTAAAGAAGAGAAATTAAAAACATTATAAAACTATGCATAACACCAATGAGTACAGTAACATAAAGGTTGATCATACAGTTGATTCTTCTACTTTTATGGAGATCTACTGGGTAGCCAGTTAACAGGTAAGAAATGCAAATTTCAATGAAAAGCTTAAGAAAGGTAAAACTATTGTCAAAAAATGACTTATGATCAATTCCAATGTCTATAAGCTTTCTATTGAGATAATCACAATCTGGCATCTTTACATGACAGAATACTTAAGAGACTAAAAAGTTCAAATACAACAGATATATATTTTCTAAAAACATAACAACCCTTAAATATACATTACCTATAGCTATGGGTGTGTATATATGCAAGTGTATGTATGTGTGTATAAATCTAGTCTTGGAAACTATTTCCCATGCTACAGAAGACAGCAGACTATTTTCCAAACAACAGAAGACAGGCAAACAGCTTTTGTTTGGATGGACAAAGGCTGGTGGCTCAAATGCTCCAAAGCCTAGCAAAGCCTAGTTCAAAATCTTAGTCATCAAGGAAGAACTGTTTTATAGCTACTTTTTTTTTTTTTTTTTTTTTTGAGACAGGGTCTTGCTCTGTCACCCAGGCTGGAGTGCAGTGGTACAATCTCAGCTCAATGCAACCTCCACCTCCTGGGCTCAAGCAATTCTCCCACCTCAGCCTTCCAAACAGGTGGGACTACAGGCATGTGCCACCATGCCCAGCTAAGTTTTTCGTATTTTGTAGAGATGGGGTTCGACCATGTTGCCCAGGCTGGTCTTGAACTCCTGGGCTCAAGTGATCCTCCCACCTTGGCCTCCCAAAGTGTTGGGATTACAGGCATGAGCCACTGTGCCTGGCCTGTAGCTTTCCTTCTTTTCCTTTTTTTTTTTTTTTTTTTTTTCTTGAGATGGAGTCTCGCTCTATAGCCCAGGCTGGAGTACAGTGGCACAATCTCAGCTTGCCATCAAGACTGGCTAATTTTTGTATTTTTAGTAGAGATGGGGTTTCACCATGTTGGCCAGGCTGGTCTCGAACTCCTGACCTCAGGTGATCCGCCCACCTTGGCCTCCCAAAGTGTTGGGATTACAGGTGTGCCACAGTGTCCAGCTGCTACAGCTTTCTAAGTGCTGAGGAATATACCTCTAGCTGCTTCAAATAAGATGAAGGAAGACCAATACCAGAGTAAGCTCCCATTTGCATGGCTTTCCACAGCTCTAGATTAAGGTTTGGAAAATATAACTCTCAGAAATCAGTAAGTCCAAAGGCAATACTGAGAAAGCATCATTTATTGGTGTTTTAGGATCAGCAATATTAGCTGCAAGATAATTTCCACATATTTGTCAAACTTGCTCAGTATATTTAGGGTTCTAATTTTTCAATCCTTATAGCCAGGACTTCAAGCACAAAGGATAACATATTTTGAAAGATTTTTTTTTCAACGTGAAAGAAAGTTTTACTATCTTAACTCGACCCAAATTATATTATTTATAAAAGTTATATAAATGCAGGCTGATTGTTTTGTAACAGTCAAAAAGCCGAATATAAGTAAAGCACTAGAAATACATTCAGTTATAAAAAGTTGACATCATTCTTCTAAATGTTATGTGGAATCACAGGAAGAAACATCATTGTAATCATTATTCAAAGTTATATATTAAAGATAACATAAGCGATGTTTGGTCTTAAATGTCAATTTGAATGTGCAGTGTCTACAACAATAGATCAGAGAGAAAGTAAGTATATCTGTAATTAAAACAGGAAAAAATGAGTTAGTTGCAAATACTGTATTCTTCAATGAAAGAAGAATGCAGATTAAGGATAAAACAGACAGTCTTTCAACTAGGCCACCTTTAAGGATCATTTTTCAGGGCAGCTAAAAGGAGCAACAATAAAGCTCTACACATATAACCAAAATGTATGCAATTAATCTAGTCCCAGCACTTTTATTTGTAGAGTTCTCAAATCAAAAGTAACAAATAATTATACATCAGGATTGTTAGGAATACCAATTATTTTACAACTGCCCCTATGTGCTTCTTCTTCTCTGACACAATTGGCACATATCCAGGCTTGCTGTGTTTAATACGATTAACGTCCTTTCTCTGACGAGCTTCTTTCATGACGCACTGTTCCTGAATCTGGCTGTAGATAGATTTTGGTAGATGTCGATGACAAGCTGTACGTTTTATATGAGGATGCTGCTGAAATTTCTCCTTCAATTTCTAGTTATAATCCTTGGCTGCTTTTTCTCGTGATGTAAGCATACCGAATTTTTCAGAAGCATTAGCTTTCCACAGGCAAATGTTCATTTCATCAGATTCACACTTAATATACTTGCTATCAGAAGTCCATTTTACACAGATAACATGTTGCATTCACTTTGTGTGATATACCTTCCTGCTTCAACTTTTGTCTGTAGGAAAGATTCAAATAGCTTTATTGAAACTAGCAGACAAAAACTCTTTCCCAGTGGGCGAGTACTCCACGTCAAGCACTGCAGATATATGATCCATATGGAACATTAAAGGAGTGTCCAGTGCACATATATCAAAAGTATGTAAGTTATAATCTTCATTTGCTGCTGTAAAAATGAAAGCTTCCACAGGGTTCCAACAGATTGTATTTGTTGTCATATCTAAGATAACCTTTTCAAAGGAGCAGCTTGCCTCATATCGTACAGTACTATATTCCTGTCAGACGCACAACTTCCCAAGTCTCAATTGGGTTAAATTTAACACTACTTACACTGTCAAATCCCCAGGTCATTGAAGATATAGGATTAGTTCTTTGTTCATCCCAAACGTCTACTTGCTGTCCACAGGTGGCAAAAATAGCTTCTTTCCAGTGATGCTCAATCCCAGTATACACTGTCTTTCCTAATGTTGTATGTAATGGCTCTTCCTCATCTCCATAGCCTGGTCCATTCTTTTTCCACTGTTTCATAGTTTTGTCATCACCAACGGTGAAAAAAGAAGTCCCACAAAAGCGAGTACATATTCCTTATACAAAGCCTTCATGTGCTTGTATTGTACGGATACGTTTCTGATGAGTCAGGTTCCAAATTCTAACCTCTCCATCACACGCCCCAGAAAGGACAGTAGCCAGGTTCTTTGGACGCTTTGCCAAGGTAACTGACTCCATCTTGGTGACCATCTAGCAAAGCAAGGAATGGTTTTGCAAATACTCATTCCATTTTGGTAGCATTTAAAGCTCTTACATATTCTCGTGGGACCTCAAAAGGATGTAAGGTAGGATCATAGTTTCTTGGAACTCTCTGGAAGTCCAACTTGGGTTCACGGACATAATTGTCCAGATTCCGGCTCGGTATCTTCATCTTCATCTTGGTTCCTCTTCTGGCTGGACTCCATGAGCTCTCTGCTAGGAGTTCTGCCCACTGCTTGACTTCTTTTTTAAACTGTTTCAGTTAATGTTTAATGCCACTTAAATCTAAAAATACATAGGCCACCCCATCAACAGCTTTCAACTTATGGAGCTGCTTCAGACATGCTCCCTGTGGACTCCAAATTATGTTATATAGTTTTAGATAACATACATCAAATTTATCTCCTATTCCAAGACCATGAAATATAGCATTTCCAGAACTGCATGGGGTTTAGTGTTACAAACTGTATTGCCAGAGGTCTTTTCTGTTCAGATTTGGTAGCTCCTTCTCACCTTCTCTCTTCCTGTATATGAGAGACGTAATAAAACCCGGTAAAAGGGAATCCTACCCCAAGCTACAGATCACCAAACATCCAAGGACCAAAGTTCTCACCGTATTATTTGATAGAGGTTAGAAGTGACAACAGCACTGAGAAGACAGTACTTTAGTGCCTTCTTTGGGCACCAAGGATACTCAGTATCTCCTCAAAGAATTCAAATCACTCATCTCACTGCAGGTAAGGGATCAAACAGATCAACCTTCATAATTTTAAAAGTCGCCTATTTTCCCTTTGACTCTCATTTTTAAGTGCAAGTATAATTATTAAATACAACAATATTACAAACCCCCTATCTGTGGTTTTGCTTCCCATGGTTTCAGTTACCCACAGAGTCCAAAAAATATTAAATGGAAAATTCCAGAAATCAATAATTCATAAGTTTTAAATTGCATGCCTTTCTAAGCAGCGTGATAAAATCTTGCACCATCCTACTCCATCTGGGACATGAATCATCCCTTTGCACCCACACTGTATATGCTACCAGCCCATTAGTTATTAAGTAGCCATTTTGGTTATCAGATTGAAAATATATAAATATATTTATGGTTCAATACTATCTGTGGTTTCAGGCATCCACTGGGGGTATTAGAACATATTTCCATAAATAAGTGGGGACTACCATATAGCAGTAAGAAAAAAACTGTACCTAAGTCAACTTTGTTCAACTTAGTACTCAACTATACAAAGGAAATGCGTGCTCTGTATCTGTTAAAGTAGAAGGACTGTATAACTATTTGTTACAGTCTCTTGGAGCCTTCTTATTTTTCTAGGATGTCTACACACAGAAATTAGTACGTCTGCAAACTGCCCAGACCCAAGGCATGTAACAATTTTCAGACTACTAAAAATATGAAATAAATAAATATATATATGAAGGCAAATTTTTTTAAATGTGTTTCAAAAATCCCTTTTAAAATTTAAAATTTGTAATCCTCAAAAATCATAGTTGTTTAATGCAATAGTGTTCTCTCAATAAACTCTCCTATTCTTAGCTCATTGCTTTTAAGATATTTAGATATTTAGTAAATTCTCTTTTTTTAAGAATGTAATCATATCCTTTTTTTAAGAATGTAATCAAACATGGATGCAGCCGGAAGCCATTATTCTAAGTGAATTAATGGAAAAACAGAAAATCAACTATCACTTGTTCTCACTTATAAGTGGGAGCTAAACAATGGGTACACATGGACATAACGATGAAACAACAGACACTCGGGACTCCAAAAGCAGACAGGGAGGGCAGAAGGGGAAAGGAATGAGTTGAAAAACTACCTGCTTAGTACTATGTTCACTATTTGGGTGATGGGTTCAATAGCCGCCCAAATCTCAGCATTCCACAAATGTCCATGTAATAAACCCACACATGTATTCCCTAAATTTTTTTTAAAATTCTTTTTAAATCTTTGCTATTTTTATAAATAGAAAGAAAATTTTTTACTCTTAACTAGGTCCCATATACCATTTTAAATGAAGATATTGAATGATTTCTTCCATAAGAATCAAAAGAAATATTTATATAGACACCCAAGTAGACACTGAAGCAAATTTACAAAAAGAAAAAGTTGGAAAGAAGTATATTATTATTATAAGTGACATGCATGATTATATATATAATATATAATATACATAAGTAATATATATAAGTAACATATAGTATATGCTATATATATGTTATCTATAATATACAGACATATATGATGATGACATTATTATTAAGCCTTTCCTTCCAAGAAGTTCAAATCATTTTATGAATATCTTCATTAATTCTTTCAATATTTCTATCTGTTTGGTGGGGAATTAATGTTATAGATATAAAAGAGAATAATTAGAAATCACTAATTAACATCAACTGCATCTTAAAAATTATACAATAACAGGAGTATATTTTAAATTGTACTAATAGGAAAACCTGGGACCAGAATTCAAGTCTCCTATTGGTACAATGCTCAGACCGAAATTATATTAATGAACCCACACAGATGACTGGACCTAATTCCTTCAACTAATAATTTAAAGACTTTCCTGTGGACACTGACATAGTACTTTTTAGAAAAGTTACTTAAACTTTAGTAAAAATAATTAAATAAGCTGGGTGCAGTGGCTCACACCTGTAATCCCAGCACTTTGGGAGGCCGACACAAGTAGATTACTTGAGGTCAGGATTTCAGGACTGGCCTGGCCAACATGGTGAAACCCCGTTTCTACTAAAAACACAAAAACTAGCCACACGTGGTGGCACACACCTATAATCCCAGCTACTCGGGAGGCTGAGGCACGAGAATCACCTGAACCCGGGATGCGGAGGTTACAGTGAGCTGAGACCGTGCCACTGCACTACAGCCTGGGTGACAAAGTGAGATTCTGTCTCAAAATAGAAAACAAAAAAAGAATTGAATACATCCAAAAGTTAAAATATACACACAAGCATACATACACACTGCCCACCACTTTAATCTCTCTACAGAATACCAACAAAATGTTTAAAAATTTTAACACTTCACATATACTATTCAAAATACCAGTTTACCTCTCTTTTAATAATGGGATCAGGATGATCTAAACATTCAATTATTGTCATCTGGTGTTGAAGAGCCAGAGTAGGATCCTGTTGGATAACATAGGTAAGAGCCTTCAGTCCTAGAAACAAAGACACATTATACAAAGTGAATTGAAAGAAATACACAGCAAATTTCAAAAGCTATCTCTGTAATTTCTGTCAAAAGAACCAATAATCTTACCTAAATATTTTAGATTTATTTTAGGTGACAGAACAAATTTTCCAATGCACTTGGCAGCCTTCTCAAGTAATTCCGATTTAGGATAAATAGAATAAACTGTATGCACACATTCAAACAAAATAGCTAGAGAAAGAAAAATAAAAATGGCAGAAATGGTAAGTATCATGGTAAGGTATAACAAAAGAATGTATTTCTGTAGAACTTGTAATAAAACTAATTGGAAAGTCCATTTTAGTCAGAAATCTTATTTATGGACTTTTCACAGAAACAAACACTACTGTTTTCAGGCTTACAGTTATTAGGATTAGGTTACCACAACACAATTTTTTAAAAATTATATTTACTGGTAATAATTATGCATTTATTAACGTAAAAAGTATTTACTGAACACCTCCTATGTGCCAGGCACGGCTTCGGTACTATGAATATAGCAGTGAACAAAACAGATGGAAGAAAAGACCCTGCCCTCAAGGAGCTCACATTTTAATGGTAACATGAATAATATATTCATTATTCCTATATAAAAAGATATTTCCCACACTCCTTTAATGCTTTAAAATGGTTTATCCTCAAACAGTTTTGACCATTTACATGTCAAAATTGTGTATGTAGTTTATTTCAACATAATCATTTTATAGGATGATCCAATATTTATTTCAAAGATACAGTCACTACTCATACATCTTCAAACTATTCTTTAAAATAACCTCAAAGCATATAAAATAATCTACTAGACATCTTGACAGCATTCAAATTTGATTTTCTGATACAGTCGAAAGTCTCATCACTATGACAGATGATCAAAGTGAATGATCAAAATGGACACTAAAGTTCTTTTCAAATTATTTGAAAAAGCATGAGACAAGCAGTTGGAGCTTTGCCATGGTAAAGAAAAATCACTGAGAGGCCATTAAGTCCTATATGTTCTATGGAATCACAGTAACAGAAGTGTGACACAGTGAAGGTACAGAATCAACACTTAAAAACTGTTCTAGTACAAGTTGAAGCATATCAAGTGTCCTGATACAATCATTCCTTCTCTATTTCTAAAAGCTTAAAACATAACCAGACATTCTCTTTATGTACAAAATATATTCTGAATATTCAGCTAGCTATGTTTTACACTATGTTGCCTACCAATTAATGCACAAATAAATTTTGTGGAAAAAACCTCTATAAACCTCTTCCTTTTTCTCAAATTTACATGGAAAGAAAAGACAAAAAAAAATTTTAAACCTTTTCCATAACAGAGACAGAAAAAAATAAGAAATCAGAAATATTAATTTTTCTTTAAGAAAAGAACTGCCGCCGGGCGCGGTGGCTCAAGCCTGTAATCCCAGCACTTTGGGAGGCCGAGACGGGCGGATCACGAGGTCAGGAGTTCGAGACCATCCTGGCTAACACGGTGAAACCCCGTCTCTACTAAAAAATACAAAAAACTAGCCGGGCGAGGTGGTGGGCGCCTGTAGTCCCAGCTACTCGGGAGGCTGAGGCAGGAGAATGGCGTAAAAACCCGGGAGGCGGAGCTTGCAATGAGCTGAGATCCGGCCACTGCACTCCAGCCTGGGGGACACAGCGAGACTCCGTCTCAAAAAAAAAAAAAAAAGAAAAGAAAAGAACTGCCTTTAAAGGAAAAACTACAGACTAAGTTAGCTGAACCTGAAGAGGCTTTGTATATTCAGATGCTATGCTTTAAAATGTCTTTACTCTGTGCTGTGAAAAAAGTTGTCTTTATGATTCATGAACTAGACAAACTAAACAAAGAGGAACTTTGTCAATCGGCTAATAAGATAAGGCAGGAATGGAGAAACTGCCACTAAATCCAGCCTTCAGCCTATTTTTAAATTGCCACTAAATCCAGCTTTCATCCTATTTTTATAGGCCTGTGAACTAAAGAATGATTTTTACATTTTTAAAAGGCTGTAAAAAACAAAACAAAAAACAAAGGAGAATATGCAACAGAAACCTCCATGACCTGCAAAGCCTAAAATATTTACTATCTGGCCCTCTTTTCAGAAAAAGTTTGCTGAACTGTGAACTACCATGACAGTCCTAAGATTTCAAATGATGATATTCCATTTTCCATCATAACTGACACATTTTTCATTATGGCTTCCTACCAATAAGAACTCTCTTGGGATTAAATTGTTTTAATCCCAAGCCTGCCATTACCCATCCAAAATTTAAACATTTATATTTAGATGCTCATAAAGTTTCTGGGATGCCAATATGGGAAAAAAATAATAGTTCAAAAAGTGCACTTATTATTAGTCTCCTTAGGCATGATTGAGCTGAAAATTAATTTAATGGATTTTAAAATTATTTTCTCACCTAGATCTAAGTCATTTTATTCTCCAACTCTACAAATATCTGTTCATAAGTTCATAATTGAAAGAGCAGTCACTCTGCTGTCTCCTCTCTGTAGTGGTGAAGTAAAATACAACTGAGAATTTCTTTTTTTTTTTTTGAGATGTAGTCTGCAACCTCCACCCCCCAGGTTCAAGTGATTCTCCTGCCTTGGCGTCCCAAGTAGCCGGCAGTACAAGCGTGCACCAACATGCCCGGCTAATTTTTGTATTTTTAGTAGAGACAGGGTTCCACCATGTTGGCCAGGCTGGTTTTCAACTCCTGACCTCAAGTGATCTGCTCAACTTAGCCTCCCAATGTGCTGGGATTACAGGCATGAGCCACCGTGCCTGGCCACAACTGAGGGTTTCTATACCTAAAAATACAACATGGAACTTGGTTACTCTTCAGTACTCTTGGTTACTCTCTTGGTACTAATTAAAATACTACAAAGTATATATTACTAAATTAAAAATTAATAATGTTCTACCATTCATGACACTGCATTTTCATCATAGATATTTTGGGTTGGATCATGTATGCTCAAACAAAATGTGAAGTTCTTCTGACACCTTATCCCTCAGAATAGTTTACTCTCACCTTAATTAAGTTAAATAAGTATCTACTGACATTATTCTGGCAGGAGAGGGGGGGTATCACCCAATGGGAATGGAATCCAGGCTCTCTACTCTGTCTCCTTTGATACCTGGGGATGGAAAGGCTCCTGGTTATTGCTGGAGGAAGTATCAACCGATTCTGCCCTGCCTGGGAGAGAGAGGGGTACCTCATTACTGCTCTCCTTGTGGCCTCCAGTGATACTATGAGGGAGAGGCCTCATTATTGCTCATCAGGGAGGGAAGTTCTGACTGTCCACCAGGCTTTCTCTAACACCCCCACCTCCGAACCCTGGCCGCAAAGAGGGAAAAAGTACCTCATTACTCCCTACTCCCAGATGGGAAAAATCCAGACTTCCCAAGTCACCTCCACTGACAGTGTAAGGAAGGGGCCTTCCTTATGACCTGGCATCAGTGAAATTCCAGCTTCCTCTTGGGCTTCTGTCACCACTCTAGTGGGGGGTCAGGGAGGGTGTGTTGGGGCACCTCATTATACCTGGTGAGGATGGACATCTTGGTTTTTCACTCAGTCTTTGCTGGAGGGGATGGCTCCACAGTTTTCTTCTGTGCTTGGATGGAATAGAGGGGTTATTGTCTAAAAGTTTTCTACCTTGCTTATTTCCCTTTTCTTCTTGGTCCTTTGGTGAGAGAGGGCAGGCTTTTCTTGGGGTGCTTTTGTCTGTGTCTGTTGGCATTTCCAGACTGCTGGCTCTTCAGTACCCAGTCTGGGGTACCTGAGGCAAAAAGAAAACCCAGGGTACGCACCACCATGTCTGTTTCTTTCCTTGTATCCTGACGTCTCTAACCAGCCTGACTTGTTCTCGAGTCTTATGTTTCTTATACACAGTATCCAAGGGTTTTAGGTGAAGTTAGTGAGAGAAAAAAAAAAATGGAAAAGTACTTCTATCTACATACTTTTGATGGTCTTTGTCCCCTGTACTCCATTTTATATAATTCTCTCAATTTACTAATTTACTAAAAATGACATTCTCATGTTATCAGTACCCTACCCAAAAATCTCCCATACCTCCAGATTTACAAATCCAGCTGTTGTGAGAGGTCCTCCACAATACAGCCTTTCCACTGCTCCCCACCATAAATTATCCTTTCTGACTGGTGAGACATTGTTTCTGAAACTGTTTTTGAATAGCCCCATGTCTACACTTTCTCTCAAGTTCCCTCCACCTAAAAGCCCCTTCAACCTCCCTTCTGCCTAGCTAAATCTTATCTACCTTTCAGGGTCCTATCAGGTCAATAAATCCCTATCTGTGCCCTCAGGTCCTTAATGATCTCTACTTCCCAGGAACTCCTACAATACTTATTTCCCTGAACTATCCCTTCACATTCTGCCTTACACTGTTATTAAGCTTTCAAGAACAAGTTATCTTTCCACTATATTGTAAATTTCTTAAAGACAAAGGTTACATATTATACTTCTTCATATCCTATACACCACTTTATACAATGCCTAGCACATAGCAGATATTCAATAAATGTCTTTAATGTAATTTATTTCTTGATTAGACACTAAATTGTAATACAGCTTCCATAAAAATATGATATAGAAAGTATTAATACTGAAACCCACTTAGATAACTGATAAAGTAAATAACTTTTTCTTCCTTTAATTCAATTAAAGCACATTACTCATTAACACAGTGCCAGCTACTGAGATATGCTGGTTAATAAGAGAGACACAGTCCCTGCCCTTATAAAGTTTACAGTTAAAATTAACATTCTTAAGGGGTAAAATATCTGTATCAGGATTGCTAGCGAATACTCTACCACTGATATAATCAATATAAGTTGTAAGCTCTATCAATACAGACAAAGGGAAAAGCATAACAATGAAAAGCTAAACAAAGGAAATGAAACAACAGGAACTATAAGGTTTCTCTGGCGAGGTGAAACACTGGATCAAGAGCCTGCAAAGAAACAAACTATTGGTGTTGGTTTAAGCAATCTTTTTTTCTTTTGAGACGGACTCTCACTCTGTAGCACAGGCTAGAGTGCAACGGCACGATCTTGGCTTACTGCAACCTCTGCCTCTCGGTCCCGGTTCAAGCAATTCTCCTGCCTCAGCCTCCCGAGTAGCTGGGATTACAGGAACGCGCCACCATGCCCAGCTAATGTTTGTACTTTTAGTTGAGATGGGGTTTCACCATATTGGCCAGGCTGGTCGTGAACTCCTGACCTCGTGATCTGCCCACCTCGGCCTCCCAAAGTGCTGGGATTACAGGCGTGAGCCACCGTGCCTGGCCAAGCAATCTTAATAAAACGGTCGTACTGGAAAATATTAAAAAATATTTCCTCAGGTATACAGTATTCTCCAAATCAAAAGGAACAGGTAACTTTACAGTGGTTATCCCCAGGAAAGGGAACTGGGTGGTGGGTGATAAGGGTGGAAAGGACACTTACTGTTCATTGTACACCCTTTTGTACCTTTTGAATTTTGACCCATGTGCATATATTACCTATTCAAAAAAAAAAAAATTAAAGCTGAAATGTCATTAAAAAAAAAAAACTTTCTGCAAGGAAAAAAACAAGAAGATTTTTAACTGAATTTTAAGCAGAATTTCTTGAAAGACTTTCAAACCCTTATCCTGGACACTGGTTATATCACAAACAAAACATTTTAACTTACTTTAACTTACTGGAAAAATTCTGACACTTTCCTAGATCTTCTCTCAGAAAATCACCTGCTTCAGTAAGGGTCATCCATATCTGTGGCCCCTTATTCTCACTGCATAGCAGGAACCTATATAATATCTACTGTTTATTACACTATATACTCATAAGGACAAGGCCTGTGTCTACCTTCGTCTTCCCTTTACCTCCCACACTTAACATGGAGAAATACATAAGTCAATCAACTCTTTCCTCAATCCACACCTAGTTTAAAACACAATCAAGTTTTTGTTTCACAGGCACGCTATAAATGCTGGCTGAACAAATTAATAAGGCATCCTTATTACCTTAATTACCATTCATACATGCAAAACATAAATCTATCCTTCAAAGTCTACCACCCCAATTCACTACCATGTGCATTATTTTTCTTGTATTAATCTCATACACACAATCCTTTTTCCTTATTTGTACTGCATCTTTGTCAAGCACTTTTTATTTCAGTTAAACCAGTTCAATTTCTGTCCTCTGGTCTAACCTACGCTTCTACAACCATTGTTCTTAAAGGTCCACAGGTTACCCTTATCTCAAAAAAAAGTAATGCTCTTCATCTCCTACTTCATAATATTTTACCAGATTAAGAAATGACTTCTCATTTGAGTTACATCTCTCAGTGCCTCTTCTACTGCTGTCCTCCAGAGCATGCAAAATTCAAACTGTTCTACCTTTTAAATAGCTCCAAGTATCTCAATTTCCTCACTGAGCTTTCTCAGGCTGATCAAAAAGAATAGCCCCTCCCTCTGGCTGTTAAAATTGGAAGTTTTTTTGGCTACTTTCTCAGTTTTCTACCCCTTTCCCCCAACTTACTCTTGTCTCCTATTACTAATTTTTAAATTGTATGTAACAATTTATTGTCTCTTCACAAAATAGTAAACTATTATTCTACATCTATATATTCCTGTCTACATCCTATTCATCCTTCAGATATCTTCTTAAATATTACTTTCTCAGGACAACCTTCTTTATTCTTCCCCTCACCTAAGACTAGCTGCTATATTCTCCCACCACGCCCTGCAATTCTCTTTTGTAACATTAACAAAAGCCCCATGATAATGTTTTATTCACTGCTGTATTCTAAGTACCTTGCATAAGGCCTGACAACAGAAATGTAATAAAATATCTGACAACTAGCTGATTGATTTATTTAAGACCTGTCTTCGAATATTGTGAATTTTTACCAAATATGGAACAAATCTATGGAGTTATCTTCACAGTCAATTAGATAATTGAAAAAAAATCAATTAAAAAAATGGATACTTGATATGTGTTTTCAATAGAGACAATTATAATAATAAACTTAGGTCAACATTTAGAACATGCCATGAGTTCAAATTACTCTTATCTATCAGTAGTTAAACGCTTACCTTGAAAAAATAATAATCCACAGAACTATCTTAAAATAAGTGTATAAAGTTCTATTGGAATTTATAGCATTCTAACACAGATTTAACTGTAATACTAAAAAACATTATTAGTCATTAGAGTAACATTTACATATATTACCTACCATATGTGACATTGTGATTTAACTCGGCTCTTCGTAAGGATTCATCAAGAACATCATACATTAATTCACTTGTCCTGTTTAAAAGATATTTTATTTGCAGTAGAATTACAGTATTCTAACCCAATAAAACAGTTTTTCAAACTTCTCTTTAAAACTGAGGATCTACAGAAGAGAAGTGAAAGAAATTCATTTTATGATGAAGTTACGGAAATTTCACTTCTTAAAAGGTTTTTCAGGAGCTGAACTTCCTACTTTATCAAAGTTGACTAGTTAACCAATGAGATATATACATCAATCAACTCTTTCCTCATTATGCCTAGTTTACAAACCAAGTTTTTATTTGGTTAAACACAGTATATTTTATAATTTTCTTTCAACAGAATATTTCTAAATTACTATAGTAACACTTCATATATTCATATTATTTCAGATAGTATATTAACTGTATTTTAACCAGATACTGTTAAAAAATTTTCAAATACTAGTCTTTCCTTGAGCAGCAACTAGGCTCTTCAGAAAGAAAATTTTTACTTACATTTACATTAATATAAAAAGATATTTTGTGGAATGAATAGGTTTGGACCATTCATATGTCTTTATGGTCACCGATTACAGTAACAATAACTGTGATGAGGAAGATACTGTGCAAAAAAAAAAAGTGCACTCTGCCTCCACACTTGTTAGAGAAATGTCCTCTCCAAGAGGCCAACGTGAAAAACTATAGCTTCTCAGCTGGTATTTTGTATGTTTTATGAATTCAAAAAGCACTAATAGAAAAAAAAACACCAGCAACATAGGATACATACAGTGGTCTTGCAGAGAAACAGTGCCATAAAATAAATGAAAATATCAAAATAATTTGGGACTACATAAATTAATTACATCTTTCAGAAAATGTCTTTTTTTCCAAATATACAGTTGGAAAGTTCAATGCTAAGTGCACATACTTTCATTCTGTCTTGACTGAAGTATAAATATCCAATAATTAGGAATCCAGAACCACATTCTAAAATCCTTCGTTTTATTGTATAAGCATTTCTTCCTCAGAAGATAACCATACAGCAGACATTACCAATCCTTCCCCGTCCCCCCCAAAAATATTTGGTAATATTATACCTAGATTATAGTCTAGTTCCTCAATTTTAAAAGCCAATGTCTGGCATGAGTCTTAACCACATGAAATAAAGAAACATTTGTGAACAAGATCAAGATAAATTTTAATAATCTAAGAAGCACAAAGCTACAAAACACAAGAAAATATTCGAATAGATATAAAAGACCATAAATACAACAGATTTTTCCAGTAAATGGGTTTTTTCAATTAAATACTTTAGAAACAGTTATAACTTAAATTTTTACTTTGCTACATTGAGCTAATAATGTCTGACAAAACATTAGATTTACGTTAAAATAAAATCTCATTAGAGTTGAGACAGAAAAGGAGAAAACATTCTAATGTTCCATAACATTATAAGAAAGTTCCACTCTATTCATGACTGAGCCTAATTACTAGTCACCTGAGGGCTGTGACAGTAAGGACTAGCTTACTTATCTTTGCATATATTATTAAACAAATTTATCCACAAAGGCAAGAAAAAGGAAGATAGTGAGTTAATGAATTTAATAAATTCACTAAATGCCTCCCAAGTTACTTCCTGATAACAATGGATGGCAGTAAGTCTTTTTAGACCAATAAGATCTGATACATTCATATAAAATTCATGATTTTAAAACATAATTCCAGTAACTCCAACTAGAGCTCCATGTTAGGATAGGCTGGCATGATACAAAATAAAATATAATTAAGACAATCATTTCTAATGTGTGTGTATGCTCCATCACCTTACATTTTCACTGCAGGTTTCAATCAGGAGTTGAGATTCACAAACACAGAAAAAAGTAACACTGTAATACCAAGAGTGATGTAGCCCAATGAGGGCTAGTCAGGAGCTCACAGGCAAATGGATTCTGACATTAAGTTGATTTCTAGGAGCAAAAGCCTGGAGAACGGTCCCTTTGTAAAGCTAGGCTAAAGAATTACAATACAAAGGTACCCTACTATATAAAAGGGAACAATATTCATAAAATCAGAACACTGATTAGCAAATATTTTCTTAAGACAGAAACATATCAGGAACTCCAGCCAAGGTCCTTGCTCTCAAGGGAACTAAAATCTCAAGGGACTTGCTCTCAAGCAAGTTGGAAATAGGTTTTTAAAATAAAAATAATATGTATGTGCACATGAAAATGCATACACACGTGCACACACACAGAGAATCAGAATGATAGAACAAATGCAAATAAATTGATGAATCTAGGTGCAGGATATAAGGGAGCTCCCTGTACTGTCCTTGGAAATTTGAAAGTGTCTAAGTTTGAAAAAGTATGGCAAAATTGAGGCAGGGGAGGTGGCTCATGCCTGTAATCCCAGCACTTTGGGAGGCTGAGGAGGGCAGATCATCTGAGGTCAGGAGCTCGAGACCAGCCTGGCCAACATGGTGATGCCCATTTCTACTAAAAATACAAAAATCAGCCGGGCATGGTGGCGTGCGCCTGTAATCCCAGCTACTTGGGAAACTGAGATGGGAAAATCTCTTGAATCCAGGAGGCGGAGGTTGCAGTGAGCCAAGGTCGCACCACTACACTCCGGCCTGGGCAACAGAGCAAGACATAGTCTCAAAAAAAAAAAAAAAAAAAAAAAAAAGGCAAAATTTAAAGTATATATATATATAGTTGGAAAGATACACATGAAAAATTTAAGTTATTCGCTAAAAGAATAATTCAGATAAATGAATTAAAAAGGTGAAGCACTCACACCCAGCTAGAGTAAGGGTTGGCAAACTACAGCCCGCAGGCCTAATCTGGCCAGATGCCCGGTTTTGTATGGCTTCAAGCTAAGAAGAGATTTTACATTTTGAAATAGTCGGAAAAAAAAATTAAAAGAATATTTTATGATGTGCTGATCTAAGATTCAAGTTTTAATGTCCATAAAAAGGTTTTTTTTTTGCAATACAGCCTTCTTCATTCATTTATTTTCTATCTGTAGCTGCTTTCATGCTATAATAGCAGAGTCGAATAGATGCAAAAAAACAACATATGGCCCACAAAGCCTAAAATATTTATTTATTTATTAATTATTATTTTGAGACAGTCTCACTCTGTCACCCAGGCTGGAGTGCAGTGGCACGATCTCAGCTCACTGCAACGTCCACCTCCTGGGTTCAAGTGATTCTCCTGCCTCAGCCTCCTGAGTAGCTAGGACTACAGGTGCGTGCCACTATGTCCAACTAATTTTTGTATTTTTAGTAGAGACAGGGTTTCACCATGTTGGTCAGGCTGGTCTCAAACCTCTGACCTTGTGATCCGCCCGCCTCAGCCTCCCAAAGTGCTGGGATTACAGGCGTGAGCCACCACGCCCAGCCACCTAAAATATTTATCTGGCCCTTTGCAGAGAAAGTTTCCCAACCCTTGAACAAGAACAATTACGAAAGCTTCACAGAGGAGATGGCGCTTCATGGGTACCTTTCATGATAGGTAAAATTAGGATAAAGAGAGAGCCAGGATTACCCCAGCAACCTGAAAGCATTTATGTGGTTCTTACAATGGCCTATTTTATCACTACTAAGCCAATTAAACATTGGAAGAATCTGGTATATCATTAAACCTCTAGGTTACTAAAGTCTAAGCTTATCATCTGGTATGGGGTCATTAAGCAAACTTACTGGGAATAGTTTACCTTTGATCATCTTTTCCTAGAAGTCCTAGTATTCTCAAGAGCTGAATTTGTAACCATGGTGCTGGGACACTGTGGTAATTGAAATCTACTGGGAGTTTTCCTCCAACTACTTGCTTCAAAATGGTTACAAAACTCCCAGTCAAGTCTTTATATCCAGACGAATTCTCCTACATCCCCCCCAAAAAAAACTTTCTGTTAATAATAACATCTTATTAAACAGAAATAGACCTGGTTGAAATGTCATATAGAACCTAACTTAATACATGCTTATGTTCACATTTAATGAAACCGTGCCCTAATATGTACAATATCTTCCATGATAAAATTCCTCTGGCTAACCAACCCAAAGCTGAATCATCCCAGAAAAGCTTCCACCACTCCCTACTTTTTCCCACATACAGTTTAATCACATTTCAAAATTCTTATAGTTACATCTTAGGTAGAATCCTTAACAGCCAATACCAGCAATTAAAACAAAAAGTGAAAAGAACTGGCATACAGCAAAAGGACAGTAATACCTCTGCTTTGGATGAAAATCAAGGCCTGTTTGCAATCTCTGAACTCTGTTTCCAAAAGACTTCACATGTAAATGAGTTAAATTCATTCTGGGGCCAAGCACAGTGGCTCACACCTGTAATCCCAGCACTTCTGGAGGACGAGGTCGGTGGATCACCTGAGGTTGGGAGTTTGAAACCAGCCTGACCAACATGGAGAAATCCTCTCTACTAAAAGTACAAAATTAGCCAGGCGTGGTGGTACATGCCTGTAATCCCAGCTACTCGGGAGGCTGAGGCAGGAGAACTGCTTGAACCCCGGAGCTGGAGGTTGCGGTAAGCCAAGATGATGCCACTGCACTCCAGCCTGGGCAACAAGAGCAAAACTCCATCCAAAAAAAAAAAAAAAAATTTTGTTCTGGGTAGAAGAGCACAGCCAAGACTACTTAAACATTAAAAGTCCCCAAAATCAGCCGGACACAGTGGCTCACACCTGGAATCCCAGCACTCTAGGAGGCCGAGGCCAGCGGATCACCTGAGGTCGGGAGTTCGAGACCAGCCTGACCAACATGGTGAAACCCTGACTCTCCCAAAAATACAAAATTAGCCGGGCGTGGTGGCACATGCCTGTAATCCCAGCTACTCAGGAGGCTGAGGCAGGAGAATCGCTTGAACCCAGGAGGTGGAGGTTGTGGTAAGCTGAGATCGTGCCATTGCACTCCAGCCTGGGCAACAAAAGCGAAACTCCATCTCAAAAAAAAAAAAAAGTCCCCAAAATCAGTGTGCCTGCCAATTAAAAATTAATTAGCCACACGGTACCTAAAAATATTTGTTTCTGAAGGAGTGTGCCTTGATTATCTATCTGAGTAATCTCTTGGACTGGGGAAATTAGATCCACACTCCTT
Organism: Papio anubis; assembly: GCF_008728515.1. NCBI lineage: Eukaryota > Metazoa > Chordata > Mammalia > Primates > Cercopithecidae > Papio > Papio anubis. The sequence continues at coordinate 428,615 of NW_022164575.1, forward strand.
AAAAGGAACATTAGATTCTTTATTCTAATTTGTATTATGTATCAAGGGAAAATTTTTGGAAGGGAAATAAAGCTCTTTCAAATTTTAGTAAATGTTAGGGAAAAAATAAAATTTAATATTGAACATCTATTTAAACTGTACTGTTTGAGAACACAACACATAAGAAACAATATAACTTTAAATGAGTTCAATAGCATATTCTATTTTGTTATAGTAGGTGCCATGAAATCTGTTACAAGTATGTATATTTGAACACAAATGGTTTCAGGCAATACACTAAGGATGAATTAGTATAAACCCATCATCGCCATTTAGAAATCTGTTTTACCATAACATTCAACCCTCTTTCCTCGTATGACACAGTATCAATATATGGCATCAACACTACAATCTATAGCTTGCACAACCCCCACTGGTTCCCCTCATTTCTATAAAATGGTATGCATCCCATGAAGCTATATAAAAGAGAATTACTGCTTGAAAAACACAAATCTGAAAACTTAAGACAACTTCCATTGCTACCATTTTTCCACACCTGTTTAGTGACATCAAAAAATTTTAGGCATTAAAAAAAAAAAAAAAAATTCCGTAATGTGCCTACAACTCATGCTCTCAACAACTTGCAAAATTACTAAATCAAAGGTCAATAATAAAATTATAAAACATTAACTAAGCATTTTACCAAAATATCTGTTTCTTTTTAATCCCGTAATTGTATTTTTCTAATGGTAACCACTCAGTACTTGCTAAAATTTCCAACTTACCTTAATCATTCTAAGATATATATGCAAGGAGGCAGCCATGACCCCAACATCTCTGTCACAAAGTGCTTTCCGAAACTTAATATGAATATGTTGTACTTGATTAGGAGCAATGAGATGGAATTTGTATAATGCCAGAACAGCTTTTCTTCGTATAATCTCCCTGAAGACAAAAAATGAAATTTAAACAAGACAATCTGAATTTTCGAGTATTTACTTTGAAAGATTATGGGCCAGATGATTTCAAAATACTGGCTCATTGCTTTAATTTACAAAGAAAGAGATAATTATACATTGGTTATTAATTTATTTATTCTAATATACCAAATTATAAAAAGTAGTTACCTCTAGGAAGTAAAGTCTCAAAACTTTAACTGCCCATGTTATATATTTATACAGTTAGAGAATTTTTTTTGTAACAAGCATATATTGCTTTGAGATTTCAAAAAAACAAGAAAAACAAAGTTCTTAATTCTCTAATTCCATTTTTAAAAGACGTATCTCTAAAAATTGGAAAAAAAAGTCAACAGTAAGTTTAAGTAATAGGTAATTTCAGCTAGTAATATTAAAGTCTTTTTATTAATATGAAAAATCTTTGGCCTGTAATGCCAGCACTTTGGGAGGCTGAGGTAGGGGGATCACTTGAGGCCAGGAGTTCAAAACCAGACTGGCCAACATGGCGAAACCCTGTCTCTACTAAAAATACAAAAATTAGCCAGATGTGGTGGTGCACACCTATAGTCCCAGTTACTTGGGTGGCTGAGGTACAAGAATCACTTGAGCCTGGGAGGCAGAAGTTGCAGTGAGCCAAGATTGTGCCATTGCACTCCAACCTGGGTGACAGAGTGAGACTCTGTCTCAAAAAAAAAAAGAAAAAAGAAAAAAAGGAAAGAAAAGAAAAAAAACTCATTAACATTCTTACTCTAAAATAGTAGCTTTCTTTGCTTCTTTTTTTTAATATATCTATCACTGGATAGCAGACTCCAAATACTTTGGAGGACAGAGGGGAGGAATACAGGACACACATGGAATAAAAAGATGTTACTCCTCTCCTTGCCCAGTTCATCTGTTTCAAAACCTCATGATAATAAAGAAGAAAAGTATATACTAGTCTTGCACTTCATCTGTAGCAGATAACGTCTAGCACACAGAAACAAAAATAAAGAAATGCCATCCTATGTTCATGATGTAGTTTCCAAGGAAGCTTCTTCCTTGTTATTCTCTCTGTCTATATCTACATATCTCTTTTTGCAGACTATGCTGGCAGTGCTCAGAAGAGCAGCAAACATCACAAAAGTGAAGTATTTACTTTTAGGGTTCCTAACAGATATTTCTGTCATAGAATATCAAGACTGAGATTATTCAGTGCAATCCTTTGTGTTCCACTCAAGAACACCTTTTATAAGATTCTTAGTAAGTGGTCATACAAATTCCATTAATAAACAACTCTTATCTTCCTAGGCAAGCTACGCCATAATGGAAAACTCTTTTCACAAAAAAAAAAAAAAAAAAAAAAAACAAAAGCAGATTAACAACAGATTCACTGTTAGTATTAATACTGTGGTGAATGCAAGCCACATCGCAGTGTATTGCCATTGCATGATAACTGATATTAATTCTAGGGGAGAATATCTAAATGAGGTGAGGGAAAAAAAAAAAAAAAACTCTGAATAGGCCCAGGAATTCATAGGCCTGGCCTCAAGTGGTGGTACTAACATAAGACGAGAGACCTAGATTCAGGCTCTGGAGTTGGTATGATGAAATACGGCCAGGGATTCAAAAGTTGAATTCAAGCCTTGTTTCACATATTCTTTGTGACATCTACTGGTTTACCTATAGCTCTGCCCCATATTCTTCATCTCTTTTCTCCAGAGCATGGGGCTGAGTACGGCCGTAACTGCAGAAGCAGAGTTTCACAAAGTCTAAACTCTAGCCCTCTAGCCAGGACTTGAAATTAGACTAAATGCAAAGCAATAAAGAAAAAATTGAAAAGGGCCCTTTCAATTCTCAGAAAGATTTCATACAACTGGTCAGTAAGTAGGGTTACCACAAAAGTAGTGGTGAGAAAAAGTTAAGCAAAAATATGCTGCTGGTATAATCAGATCACCTTATAAATCTTTAAAAAGTGAATATTTCCAATAATTAATTGTCCATAATCATCCTCTGTTCTAAACACAGATATGACATACAATATATAAAAAGTCTGAAAGACCTATGAAGTTATTCTGTAATTCTTGGTAAAAGCTATCATTTTGGCTGGAAGATTCATGATCCAATATTTCTTAAAGAATACAAGCTGGCCGGGCGTGGTGGCTCACGCCTGTAATCCCAGCACTTTGGGAGGCCAAGGCAGGTGGATCACGAGGTCAGGAGTTCGAGACCAGCTTGGCCAATATGGTGAAACCCTGTCTCTACTAAAACTACAAAAATTAGCCAGGCATAGGGGTGGGCACCTGTAGTTCCAACTACTCAGGAGGCTGAGGCAGAAGAATCGCTTGAACCCAGGAGGCGGAGGTTGCAGTGAGCCAAGATCACGCCACTGCACTCCAGCCTGGGCAACAAGCAAGACTCCATCTCAAAAAAAAAAAAAGAATACAAGCTATAAGACAACATTTTGCAATCTTAGAACATTAAAAATACTGATTTAAAGTATATAAAATAAATGTTGTATGAGTAACAAAAAAATCTTTATCAAGAATATATAACTGACATACCATAATCACAATGATTGCAAACCTTTTCCAACTTTAAAAATTATGAGCCAGGCACAGTGACTCACACCTGTAATCTCAGCACTTTGGGAGGTCAAGGCGGGTGGATCACAAGGTCAGGAGTTCAAGACCAGCCTGGCCAAGATGGTGAAACCCTGTCTCCACTAAAAATACAAAAAATTAGCTGGGCATGGTGGCGTGTTCCTGTAATTCCAGCTACTTGGGAGGCTGAGGCAGAGAACTGCTTGAACCTGGGAGGTGGAGGTTGCAGTGAGCCAAGATCCCTCTACTGCACTGCAGCCTGGGCAACAGATGAGACTCCATATCAAAAAAATTAATTCATTCATTCATTAATTAAAATTATTACATAAAGGAGCTTGGTCAAAAACAAAATATTAATAATTCAAATACAGTGAACAAGTAAGTTCAAACTGATAAGGAGACTGTTAAGGAAACTTACAAGAGAAGATTAGGAAAATACTACAAAGTAAATTAAGTTTGTATACATTCTGCTGTAAAACAGGATTAAAATGCTGTGGTTTTGATATAAAAAGCATCTTCCTGGGCCGGGTGTGGTGGCTAACACCTGTAATCCCAGCACTTTGGGAGGCCGAGGCAGGTGGATTACCTGAGGTCAGGAGTTCAAGACCAGCCTGGCCAACATGGCAAAATCCAGCCTCTATTTAAAAAAAAAAAATTAGCCGGGTGTGGTGTCAGGCGCCTGTAATCCCAGCTACTTGGGAGGCTGAGGCAGGAGAATTGCTTGAACCCGGGAGGCAGAGGTTGCAGTGAGCCGAGATCGTGCCATTGCACTCCAGCCTTGAGTGAGACTGTCTCAAAAAAAAAAAACAAAAAGCATCTTCCCACTACACTGAAGCTTTGCATTCACTACACTTGCACAATTTCCATATGTCTTTCATTATTTTACTTTATCCCCAAAACAACTTTGGGAGAACTAAGGAGCTTCAACCAACCCCATATAGCCAAGGAAAAACAAGACCACTGCTCATTAGTGGTAGAACTGGGAGGAAAGCCAAGGATTCCTGGACACTAGGCCTCACTGTCTCTTAGTTTAACTTTAGAAAGCTGTCTAACATTTCCCTAAACCCACATAAAAATAAAGATGATCCTACTTAAGATTTTTGCATTATTCCTAGCAGTCAAAGAATAATCTCTATCCTGGTAGCAGTGAAGTTATAATAAATTTTCTAGCATAAACTTCTGTTCTGAAATATATGGCATAGACACCTATTCCCAAAGAATTTACTTACTTAGAATGTTGAAGTTTATCTTCTATTAATGGAAGAACAGCTGGAATCATTTCTCGGGGGAAAATCTGGCTAACAACAGTCAGTGCCATACACACTTCTACTAGGTTAGTGCTCTGCAGATCCTGGTACAACATTAAGGAAAGAAAACATTCAGTGTAAATACTGAAACTAGGAATGGCAAATTCAACACTGTAATGGTCCTATATACTTAGTAATTTTGTGCTATTTATAATTAATTTGTACATCCAAATTTATGGCATATTTTATTGGAATGCTCCTATTTGTTTCATTTGCCTTAATAGAGTCAGTAGATAAATAAAGCCAAAGAGCAACTGATACAAGAGGAAACTGTATCTCTGTTCTGAATCTAGCCAAAGTAGTCTCCTTTATTACAGCCTTTAAAACTTTTCTAAACCAATAATAAAACAATTTTATGAGTTTTTCTTATTAATCAACAATAATATGAATGTAAGTTTAAAAGGAAGTGATTTTGGAATATTCACAATAAAATGCACACATTCATATGTACTTATCTATCCATATGGTTTATAAACCATTCTAATAGAACCTAAAAATATGTTTTTTTTGTTTGTTTGTTTGTTTTGTTTTGTTTTTTTTTGAGACGGAGTCTCGCTCTGTCTCCCGGGCTGGAGTTGCAGTGGCCGGATCTCAGCTCACTGCAAGCTCCGCCTCCCGGGTTCACGCCATTCTCCTGCCTCAGCCTCCGGAGTAGCTGGGACTACAGGCGCCGCCACCTCGCCCGGCTAGTTTTTTGTATTTTTTAGTAGAGACGGGGTTTCACCATGTTCACCAGGATGGTCTCGATCTCCTGACCTCGTGATCCACCCGTCTCGGCCTCCCAAAGTGCTGGGATTACAGGCTTGAGCCACCGCGCCCGGCCAAAAAAATATGTTTTTTAAGTTTGGAAAAAATTTAAGCTACTAGTAACCTTAATATAGTATATGACTTAAAGTTCAGAAAATACTGTTCTCTCTCTCTCTCACGTATCAAAATATTGACACAAGATAAAAAGCTCAACAACTCAATTACATCTCATTATCATTCTGATTTGGAAGTTAAACAGAAAATATTGTGAGTGTGGATTGTTTTTATTATCTCTACATTTCAGTTGATTATATTCTATTCTTTTTTTTAAATGACTTTTTAAACTTTAAAGACTTCAATTAGGCCGGGCGCGGTGGCTCAAGCCTGTAATCCCAGCACTTTGGGAGGCCAAGATGGGCGGATCACGAGGTCAGGAGAT